>NW_006973956.1:0-609 GCF_000164805.1 Carlito syrichta | reverse complement strand
CTGAGGCTGGAGGACCACCTGAGCCCCTCAGGGGAGAGGTTCCAGTAGTCATGATCGTGCAGCTACACCACAGCCCTGTTTTACGAAGACTCCAGCCACAAAAATGTTGCCTCCCATGTGCATCATGATGAATGTCCACACCTCCCCAGGGAAATGTCTGCATGGGTGGTGGATGATGGTGTGATCAGGAGAGGAAGGGGCCTTCTCCCTGCCCAAAGGTGGCAGAGTGGACAACTGGAATCTGTCCTAGCCATGGCATTACCAGACCACCATGATCGCTCTGTGACCAACAGCCACCCTAGCTTGGGGCCATCTGTTCTTTGAGCTCAAATGCATCTTTGCATGGGGCAAGAGTATGGAAGGTGGAGGCGGGCCTTCCAGGGCATGTGGTCGAAGGAGTGGGATGGGCGTTCCCGGTGGCCACCTTCAAAACCTCCCACGAACGATAGGCCAGAAAGTGAGTTTTCCTCTCCCATCCCTGAAGATGACTCCTCGGGCTGGGTGTCAGGGGTGGTGGTGATGGCAGTGGTTGTAATTATTATTATTTGGAGTTGGAATCTCAATCTGTCACCCAGGCCAGAGTGCAGGGACACACTCACGGCCACTGCA
>NW_006973955.1:0-3712 GCF_000164805.1 Carlito syrichta | reverse complement strand
TTATTTATCTGTTTGTTTGTTTATTTGTTTATTTTTTGAGTTGGAGTCTCACTCCGTCGCCCAGACTGGAGAGCAGTGGCACGATCCCGGCCACCGCAGCCTCGACCTGCTGGGCTCCGGCGATCCTTCCGCCTCAGCCTTCCAAGTAGCTGGAACTACAGGCGCACGCTAGCACGCCCGGCTAATTGTTGATTTATTGTAGAGATGAGGTCTCGTCAAGTTGTCCGGTCGGGTCTCGAACCCGCGGACTCAGGCAATCCACTCACCTCAGCCTCCCAAAGTGCGGGATTACAGGCTGAACCACCGTCCCTGGCCATGACTGTCTTTTTTAAACTGGCAATTTAAAATTATATGCTTTTATGATACACAACTTGATGATCTGAAAATGTATACGTTATGCATTGACTAAATCAAGCTATTTAACACATGGCATACCTCTTATCCTTATCACTTATTTATAGTGAAGGCACTTGAAATCTACTTATGGTCCTTTAACTGGGGTCAAATCAATCTAGGCCAGTGTTCACAGAGTGCCTTTGTCTCTTCTCTGTTCTCCAATTTTTTCTGTTGAGCATGTTTTAAACCATGCTTTTCGTATTCACATTTAGCTATGCTACAGGTATTACTGACCTCCACCAACTAAATTTCTGTGTCTAAAAGTCATTCAGCATGTTGTGGAGGAACATCCAGGGGAAAGCGCTTTTCAAGTTGCAATTGTACTAGAATCAGGCATAGTTGTTAACTCTTTGTTCACTCAGTATGATATATCAAGTCCGGCACAGTGTATGCTCTTTCAAATTTCAAACCTTACATAGTTTATTTTCTGATACAATATATTAATTTTTGTATATACAATATCGGAATGTTTATAATAGATATGCTAAGACTCATTTTCCACCTGTCACTTGCCATGTTTTCATCTAGACAGTATCTTAAGAGATGTAAAAAGAGATTATTGGGGGTAGGCATGACTCTGGTTTTTTTCCAGCAAAAGGTTTGACACCTGATTTGGCATTGATCCATGTTATGCCAGCCTTCACCACTTGAGGGAGCACTAGTAGCAAGAACTGAAGCATTTTGAGCTGAGCTGCCCTCATTTTGGATTACAGTATAGCTCTCATAAATTAGTTATTCAGAAACACTAATGATGCAGTCAGTGGGCATTTATTTAGCTACTTCGCCGTGAATTTTTTTAAAGCATTGTCAGTATTTGTCTACAGAAGAATAATTGTGCAAGTTGTATTTAGGTTCTACTGACTTGCAGCAACTAAAATGCACCTATAGTTCTTGGTTTAATCTAATTCCATGAAGGATTTAAAACTGTGTACCGAAAAATACAACATCAAAGTAGAAGATTCAGACAAGAAGAGATATAAATATACATAAAAACTGAAGAACAAGTGCTTGGGAATACAAGCTTTAAATGGACAGCATATTTTACAAGTCAAACGGAAACAGAATGAACTAATTTTTATAATTACAGAGAAGTAAACTTATCTATTTTAGAGAAAGCAATTTTCAACGTTGATTTCTACATGAAATGTTTCATGTGTGACATTTTTAGAGAGGATACTGGGTGATGGAATGTGCACTTGTCACAATCCTATCTTGAAGCAGGTGCAGAAAGGGATTTCATATGGTTATTTCTTGCCATATCCTGAAATAGAAATTAAGGGAGCAGCATTTTAAAATGAAAGACTGTAAAGGATATTCTTCAAGGTATAATATTATTTCCTGAAACCCTATAATAGATTTAGCAGGTCACTCACATGTGGCACAAAATGTTTACATAAGAATTGGTACAAAACAGTTATTTCCTGGCATACTCCCACTGGCTGGATCAATGTGACAATCTTCTATATCGACCCTATTTCCTGTACTTGAGTTACTGGAGAAGTCATTTGTACATTAAGTGGTCATATGTACAGAATGCCTGAGATGGTCCTGAATTAAGTCTGTTATCTCAGAATGTTTTTCTTTTTTTGAGTTGGGGGGGACTTATTACATCAACCAGGCTAGGGTGCAGTGGAATGATCATGGCTCACCGCAGCCTCTATCTCCTAGGCTCAGGCAATCTTCCTGGCTCAGCCTCCCAAGTAGCTAGGACTATAGTTATCACCACCATACCAGCTAATTTTTTTTTATAGTTTATGGAGAAGATGTCTCACTATGTTGCCTAGGCTGATCTCCTGGACCAATCTCTGGGACTCAAGCAATCCTCTCATCTCCGCCTCCCAGAGTGCTGGGATTACAGGTGTAGCCACCATGTCCAGCCTAGATAATTATTAATAATCCCTTTTCTTCCACAAAAGTATCCAGATTTGGATGATAAATTATAACATCACCCTTCTTATTAATAGGTTGGTGATGCTGTCCACTGTACCTTAACAGTCACAGTCACTAACTCAAGTAGTTTTTCAGGTGGATCAATGTTGGGTGCACTTAGGCCTGATTACTTTTGCTATCACATCTGATTTCTGCTACTATGACTATTTCTAGTATGATGGCCTAATATAATAATGATTAACAGCACGTGGTGTGGGGCAGGGACACTGCTAGGGTTAAATTCTGCCTTGACCACTTGTTAACTGCCTGACCTTAAATAAGTTCTTCACCTTCTATGACATGGTTTGCCCACAGGTCAACTGGGGATAACAAGAGTACCTAGTATTGCAGAGTGTCAAAATTCACACACAGAGACAGTGGAGACCTGGGTCTAGTGAGCACTATATGTTGTCGTTCTTGGCTATACCCAACCTCCTCTCTTTGTGCCAGCCAGATTGATTTAGTTTCAAGCTCTGGGTTTTTTTTTTTTTCATTTTCAAAATATTCCCAGCTCACAGACCTTATTTCCACTGCCCTTTCATGTCAAATTTTGTGCCTGCAGCCCAGACTTGCTTTTCCCCCAACTTAGGAGCAAAGAAAATGTTAAACCGTTCTGTGCCACAGAAGGAGACAGATTTTTTTTTCCTTCAGTGCTGACGTTCATGAGAGTTAGACTTTTAGAGAGAAATTATCATGGTAAGGATTAGAATAAAGAAGCAGAAATATAAGGTGATCTCATGAGTTCACCTCACAAAAGGGTAAACAGAGAGAATATCGGAGACCAAAGGGTGAGGAGCTGCCATGGGGTTTACACTTGACTCACAAAGCATGTGCTACACCAGCACAATGTAGCACAAGCTTTAGAGCTGGAGGGGTAGAGACTGTTACTGAAATTTGTGCCTGCTGATGTTTGTCACAAGTCAAAGAAGCTAAGGGATGAAGGATTCTAGTTTCTTCTGCGGTAATGACATGAGGAAACTACAGGTTGAAAATAGTACTTGCTTGATTCTCTGTGTTGTTCAGTTTAGTACATTTACTGATGGTTGTTGATTGATAATAATGCTTGTTGTTGATAAATAATGATGCGATTAATTTTTAAAAGCAAAATTAAAAGTAAAAGTTAAATCTACACATGGGAAATATTCATAAAATATGTAATGGGCAAGGGAATAATACTTCAAGTGAGAAGATTGATTTTGCAGATAGATTACACAAACATTTGGTTATGAAAAAATTGTGTGGCATAAAGTTAAATTTTACGAATGAAATAAAGAAATACACCTCCACAAAGAAGCAAAAACAAAACAAAAATATTGTACCCATATAAGGAAAATAAACATTATGCACCTAAGTTCAACGATGTTACTGAAATCATATGGCATTGTGT
>NW_006973954.1:0-830 GCF_000164805.1 Carlito syrichta | reverse complement strand
TGTATGTTGTTGCTGCTGTTTTCTCTCTGTGTTTTAGTTTTCGTTTTGTTGTTTTTTTCTTTTTTCTTATTTATGTTTCTATCTTGACAAGTTTCTTTTGTAGCACAGAATAATGGTGTGGTAGTTTTAGACAGGTTTACTTTGTGCAGGACAGGTTATTAGTGTGGTGGCTTTAACCAGTTTTACTTTGTGCAGGACAGAATATGGCATGGTGGTTTTCCACAGTTTTACTTTATGCAGGAAAGAATATGGTGTGGTGGTTTTACATAGTTTTACTTTGTGCAGGGCAGAGTATGTTGTGGTGGTTTTAGGTAGTTTTACTTTGTGCAGGACAGAATATGGGTGTGGTGGGTTTAGACAATTTCACCTTGTCCAGGACAGAATGTTGGTGTATGGGTTAGAAAGTTTCACTTTGTGCAGAACAGAATACTGGCATGGTGCTTTTAGACAGCTTTACTTTGTGCAGGACAGAGTATGAGTGTGGTGGGTTTAGACAGTATTACTTTTTCCAGGACAGAATGTTGATGTGGTGATTTTAGACATTTTTACTTCGTGTAGGACAGAATATGGCGTAGAACTTTCTGAGGTTTTGTACTTTGCACAAAATATTGGTGTGGTTGTTTTTGAGAGTTTTTCTTTCTTTGTCAAAAAATATTGAGGCAGTTGCTTTTGAGAGATTTTCTTTGTTTGGCACTGAATGTTGGGTCAGTTTTTATTGAGAGTTTTCCTTTATTATGCATTGAATATTGGGGAATGTGTATTTGAGAGATTTCCTATGTTAGCTTCCCGAATACTGGGGTTGTTGTTTGGAAGGAATTTCTATGTTAGGC
>NW_006973953.1:0-772 GCF_000164805.1 Carlito syrichta | reverse complement strand
ATTACACAGCCATAAAAAAAGGACAGATAGAAGATTTTGCAGAACGTTTGATGGATATGTGGTAAGTCTTTCCACTGATATATCACAGAAGCAAAGAACAGAGTTCCATATGTTCTCACTCATGAGCTGAACTTGATCACTTAAAGTGCTGTAAGAAAGTGATTGGCAGTAGTAGAATACTGTTTAGGGGATGGGGTGAGACTGACAGTGGAGGGATACTGCTCAGGAAGAGATGGGCATACCTCATAAACAAGGGACCCTGCATAATCAATGTTTGTATGTCTATATCTGAATGGTACCCTACATTTTTTTAAAAAATTAAAATAAATAATCAAATAAAAAATAAATAATGGCTGTAAATCATGAAACTGACTTTATTTGTTTATTCTATTTTTCATTTTTTTACTTTATACACGGTTACAATTCAGGATTGGGCCTTGAAATGTTCATTATGCAGGGAGTGATTTTTTAAGAAGTGTATAATACTCCAATGATAACTCCTTTTTCTTTTATTACGTTGGAATACATGGAATAATTCTGCCTCAAAATTGACAACTACAGTGTTTCTCACATGAATTCTGTATGTTTTACTCTGCCTAAATTGAAACTTGTTGAGATTCCAGATCTATATCAATCTTAGAAAAATGAACCTTGAGATTCAGTGTACCTAACAGTTATTCAGAAAGCGGAATGCAAAATAAATCTTAAAAATTTTGAAAATTGCCAGGCTCGGTGGCTCAGCTGGTAATCCCGTGCCTTTGGGAGGCTGAGG
>NW_006973952.1:0-666 GCF_000164805.1 Carlito syrichta | reverse complement strand
TACAACAAATCAAAAAATTAGCTGGGTATGGTTGTGCACGCCTGTAGTTCCAGCTACTTGGAAGGCTGAGTCAGAAGAATCAATGGAGTCCAACATGTCGAGGCTGCGGTGGCCGGAAGCAGCCACTGCACTGTACTCTGAGTGACAGAGTGAGTCTCCAACTCAAAGAAAGAAAGAAAGAAAGAAAGAAAGAAAGAAAGAAAGAAAGAAAGAAAGAAAGAAAGAAAGAAAGAAAGAAAGAAAGAAAGAAAGAAATTCATTCTCCTTCAAACATTCTGCCCTCAATCCTCCCACCATGCCCCCCACTTATGAGGGTTCCCAAAGCTCGGCATCTTCCAGCCCCAACCCCCCTAATGACTGCCCTGCTTTGGTTCGGGAGTTCCTGGGGATCCATGGCCAGGTACATGCGAGCTCTCCTCTCCGAGCTGAGAAATGTTCCCCAGGCAGACCCACCCTCTGACTCAGCAACAAGGACCTTCCACCAAGAAAGACAAGGGACACATCCCTTGCCTGGAGACATTTCTTCCTCCCCTATCCCATTTTTCCTGGCTCTAAAGCCAGTCACCCTGTGAACACACCATGCGCAGATGATAATCTGTGTACAATTCTGAAGATTTTGGAGACAGGGTTTGACTCTGAGTCTGAAGCTGGGGCCTGGGGAAACGG
>NW_006973951.1:0-748 GCF_000164805.1 Carlito syrichta | reverse complement strand
TTTGCTAGTCATGTCCTGTTTACTAGTGAGCTTTTGAAGGTAATCTCTATTTCTATTGTATATTTGAGTCCTGTCATTTCATTTTGACTCTTCTTAGAATTTCCATTTCTTTGCTTACCCTAACCATCTGTTCTTCCATGGTGTCTACTTTTAAATTACAACTCTTCACATAATAATCAGAGTTATTCCAATTTTTCTGTCTGTTAATTTGAGCATCAGTGCTATATCTGACTCTGATTATATGGCTTGATTTGCCTCTTCATTCTGTGTTTTTTCTTATTCTTTGATGTGTCTTGCAATTTTTATTAAAAGCTAAATATGTTGTATTGGCTAATCCATCCTAGGGTAAATAGGTCTTTCATGTGAGGATTTATATTAATCTGACTGGGAATTGAACTGTGTTTAATGTTTATTGTATCCTTAATTGTTGAAGCCTTCTAATACTTTGGTGATAACTTTGAATACACTAAGTTCTCTCAGAAAGACTGTGCTTGTCACTCTTTTAACTGTGGTTCACTATAATTATATCAGGTCCTTCTTGGTGTACTGGAAGAGTATAGGGGAAAAGAAGATATTGTGTATTAGGTAAACCTTCTTTTGCTATTCTGTTAATACCTACTCTAGATTATAAGAATTGAAGAACTCTTAACTTATTCCAGTCTAAATGTTGACATTTGTGTTGGGAGCCAACATATGTAACCACACAGCTGAGGCCTATGAAGGCCTATTCAGAAGGTCACCTCTGAGA
>NW_006973950.1:0-1106 GCF_000164805.1 Carlito syrichta | reverse complement strand
AGCCGGGGACTGAAGCAAGCTGAAAAGTTACTGCACGTACAAAAACCAAGAACGTTCTGCTTGACCAAAAGCAACATAATACAACTATTATCACAGTTATAACGTCTAATCATAACCCCAAATGAAACTACATACTGGAACAAAATCTAATCAATCAATTTACCAGGAAATAACAGCTAAAAAACCTTAAGAAGAAAAACAGTTTAGAAAGAAAAAGAGATATAAAATAATTCTGCTGTGCATTTTTCATAGGATATAATAAGATTTTATTTTAGACTGTCACTTCCTAATATTGAAAATTCTGTTGTCTTATAATACACTGGTTACTATTCATATGTACACACTTGATGTTATATCCTTGTCTCCGAGGCGACCTTCTGAATAGGCCTTCATAGGCCTCAGCTGTGTGGTTACATATGTTGGCTCCCAACAATGAAGTAATGTCTCACCATCAGTTCTCTCACCCTTCCAAGTCTCCACCCTCTGTCATTTCACTCTCTACATCCATGGGTGCACATTTTTTAGCACCCACTAATGGGAAAATGGGATATTTGACTTTCCATAACTGGCTTGCTTTACTTAAAATAATGACCTGTGATTTCATTATGTTGCTGCAAATGACAATTTCATTCTTTTTATGACTAAATAGTATTCCACTGTGTATATGTGCATTTTCTTAACTCAGTCACTCTTTGATGGACAGTTAGGTTGACTTCATATCTTTGCTATTGTCAATAGTACTGTGATAAACATACACATGCAGGTATCTTTATTATATATTGATTTATTTTCCTCTGGGTAGATGCCCAGTAGTAAGATTGCTGTATTGAAAAGCAGTTTTATTTTTAGTTCTCAAAGATATTACTTATATGTCTGCTGGAGTTTAGATAACCTGATACTCTAAGTTTTCTTTGCCTCTGGGTCTTTATGTATGTCTGGAGCTCAAGAAGAGTTCTAGAGTAGAAATATAAAGTTGGCAGCTGCCAACTCATAGATAATAGTATTAATGTCAAGGGAAGGATCAAGTTCACCAAGGGAAGAGGGTCAAAAGAGTAGCAAATATGACTCACCCCCACTTTCTGACTGTGCTCTATAGAGAGGTTCAA
>NW_006973949.1:0-658 GCF_000164805.1 Carlito syrichta | reverse complement strand
ACTCTTCTGTAAGCTTGAAAATTTTTCAAAGTAAAATGTTAAAAAAGAGAAAACAGAACATAAAACAAAAGTATCCATAATACAGTTTAGATTCATACTGAAAATTATATTTTGAGGTAATTATTTTAATACACAATTTTTCAATAAAGAACAATACTTATTTTTTAAACAAAATTTTATAATGTATATTTTTTTAGTCAGTGTCTTTCTTTTACCCAGGTTGCCATGCAGTGACATGATCTAATTGCCAATATCTGCATTGCCTGCATTCCAAAGCTATGTGACTGATAACATCCTGGTACTTACTGTCAATGTTTGCTTTTCTAAAACTGCATTTCAGAGGCAAGTGATTAACAACATCTTGATAGTGACTGGTTTAGTGAGGACATCTGCACTTCAAGGCTGTGGGACCAAGAGCCCCCAACAATGCAGACATCTGCCCCTCAAGGCCAGGTAATCAACCCCTCAAGTTCCCTAAACTGCTTCTCAGAGCCCAATAAGCATCAACTGGGGTTTTATAAGGGGCCTGCAAGAGAACAAAACTGCTGGCTCTTCTTTAAGCCCAGCCTTTCTTTCCTATCCCTCTAACATATTTTTTTTAGTCACTCATCTCATCCTTTCTCCACATTTGCCTTACAGTAGGTAGTGTGGGAAATAA
>NW_006973948.1:0-560 GCF_000164805.1 Carlito syrichta | reverse complement strand
AGGAAGTAAGAAAGAAAGAGCAGGTCTCGGTGGCTCAGCCTGTAATCCCACACCCTTGGGAGGCTGAGGTGAGTGGATTGCCTGAGCCCACGGCTTTGAGACCTGCCTTGGCAGGCAAGACCTCATCTCTACAATAAAATCAAAAAATTAGCTGGGCATAGTAGCACACACCTGTAATTCTGGCTACTCAGAAGACTGAGGCAGAAGGATCGCTGGAGCCCAGCAGGTCGAGGCTGCGGTGGCTAGGAGTGGCCACTGCACTCCAGTCTGGGTGACAGAGTGAGATTCCAACTCAAAAGAAAGAAAGAAAGAAAGAAAGAAATCCATTCCCCTACAAACCTTCTGCCCTTAGTCCTTCCCTCCCACCCCACACATGTTAGGTTCCCCCTAGCTGTGCACCTCCAGTCCCAAACTCCCCCCAATTGCTGACCCTGCATTGGTGCAGGAGTTCCCGAGCTTTGGTTTCCAGGTTCCTGCCAGCTGTCCTCTCCGAGGTGAGTAATGTGACTCAGGCAGGCCAACCCTCCGACTCGGCAATGAAGATCATCTGCCAAGAAAGG
>NW_006973947.1:0-674 GCF_000164805.1 Carlito syrichta | reverse complement strand
GTGTGAGTTTTTTTTTTTTTTTTTTAAAGTATTTTGGTTAAAGAGAAACAGCCTTTTCCAAAGGCAACAAAGTGAACTGAAGGTCAGAAATAAACTGGGTGTCGTCCATTCCCAAGCTCTTGCTCCAAAACCCAGAATGAGGAAAGATGGCCTTCCCGAGAATTTTGGGGAAAATTGGTGCAGCAGAGAGAGTCCTTTGGTGGGGCCGACAGAGCTGCCAGCCCACCTGTGGTCCCTGGATTGGCTTGAGTGGGCTTTAAGGCAATTTTCACAGGCCTATGTGCTGACATGATTAACATTAATATTCCTGGGGGGTAGTAAATTAAGGAATGATGTGGGTAGTCAGGAGAGTGGCTTACTCAGTTGGGGATTCTGACTCACAATCAGGAAATAGTCTTTATTGGGTGCAACCATGATTTCATTTTGCTTGGAATGAATTTGAAGGAAGTTGAGGTGGTTCTGGGAGTCAATTTTGTGCACAAAGCTCCAGGCCTTCAAGATGAAGCTGTATTTGAGTTTGGTGCTCTGTGTAGTGGATTGTCCCTGGTGCTCTTGATGGAAATGCCTTCTGTGTTCACCATGATAATTCCCTGCGCTCCCTTCTGGCTCAAAGTCACTTCAGTGCTCCCCACCTCTGCCATTTCGCATGATCCAGTAGCTAGCAGAGCCAACAC
>NW_006973946.1:0-786 GCF_000164805.1 Carlito syrichta | reverse complement strand
GAGTTAGGTGGTATCACAACGTGGTTCTAACTTGCAGTTTTTTGTTGACTAGTGAGACTGAACAGTTTTTCATATATCTGTTAGCTGCCCGTATATCTTCTTTTGAGAAGTGTCTTTTGCCCACTTTGTAATGGGGCTGGGTTTTTTTTTCTTTTTAGCACGTTTGAATTCCTTGTAGATCCTAGACGTTAGGCCTTTGTCAGACATAGAGTTGGCAAATATTTTTTCCGAATCTGTGGGCAGTCTCTCTGCTCTCTTGATGGTTTCTTTGGCTTTACAGAAGCTTCTCAGTTTGATGACGTCCCACTTGCCTCTCTTATTTCTTATGGCATGGGTCCTTGAGGTTTTGATTAGGAATTGGCTGCCAATTTCATTTCCATAAGGGTTGCACCTGCATTTTCTAAGTTTCTTATAGCTTGAGGTTTTAGGTTTAGGTCTCTGATCCATTTAGAGTTGATTTTTGTGTATGAGGATAGGTAGGGGTCCTGTTTGAATCTTCTGCATGTGGTCAGCCAGTTTTCCCAGTACCGTTTACTGAAAAGGTTCTCCTCTCCCCAGTGGTTGGTGGTGGAGTCTTTGTCAAGGATGAATTGGTTGAGAAATTGAGGTTTTGCTTCTGTAATCTCAATTTCATTCTATTGGTATATATGCTTGTTCTTGTACCAATACCCGGCTGTTTTGATTATTGTAGCTTTATAGTAAAGTTTAAAGTCTGGGAGTGTGATACTTCCTGCTATTTTTTTATTTATTTATTTATTTATTTAGACTGAGGATTGTGTTGGCAAT
>NW_006973944.1:0-794 GCF_000164805.1 Carlito syrichta | reverse complement strand
AAATGTATAAGTAGAAATAATAATCAAAATAAGTTAGTAACTAAAAGACAAGACACAAAAAGACACAAAGCAAACAGAATGAATGCAAGACTGATCAGGAGGGATAGAATGCAATGGAACATGTTAGTTGAACATAGAGAGAGAGAGAGAAAGAATGTGTGTGTGTGTGTGTGTGTGTGTGCGCGCGCACGCGCACGCGCGCACATGCACGTGTGCACGTGCAAATGATGTCTCTATAAAACTTTTCATCTCTTTTTTTAAGTTAGAGCCATACGTTGTGTGTTCTTGGATGTTAACTCCATGTTGTCATCAATTTATATTCAGTTAGTTAACAAAATGAAACTTGGCCCCCTAAATTAATCTCTTGTCCTTGAGAGAAGATATCATTTGGTATAGGGGCAATGCAATTAAACTACATTGAAGTAAAGATCATTTAATTTTTTAATAGACAGCAGACAGAAAATCACTTTTTAAAAACTTTTTAAATGTTTGTTAGCTTATTCAAGTGTTTTATCTTTAAAGGGCTTATGAAATGTGGAAATACCTTTAAAATGAACTCTAAGGCTAAAGTTATTATCATATTAAATAAGTCAATGATATTACTTACCTAGAATGATATGGAATCACTTCCTCAACTCATTGATCTACTTTTATAATCTTCTTAAATTTAGGTAAGCATTTCACTGATAGACTATTAACACTTAATGTTGAAATTCAAAGTAAATATCTACAAATTTTATAAGGCTAATGCAAGGCAAACTTGCATTGTAATTTTATTAAGCATTTATATTGCG
>NW_006973943.1:0-619 GCF_000164805.1 Carlito syrichta | reverse complement strand
CTCTGGGGGAACAGCCGGTCCGACCCGGTGGGGTAGGTGGGGGGAGGGAATTGGTTCTGCCCGCCTCAAGGGGGGTGGGGCGTCCTTTCTCTACCTCCGGGACCGACCATCAGGAAATTATGTGTCCGGGGGGGGGCAGAAGACAAAAAAGTTTTTGGAAAGTTTGTCTTGATGTTTTCAAAACGCCGAATCAGGCAGAATGTAGTTGGAAAACTAGTTATATTCTTCCTGAAACCGACATAGAGTGGGAAAGCTGGGGGATTTTAAGCAAAGTTTGTCTGGTCCGATGATTTAGCCCCCCGTTCTTCCGGCTCCAGTGGAGCAAGACGGCCCCTCCCTTCCCCGCCCGCCCTGTCCGGGATCCGACAGTATTTTCGGGCCTGCGGAAGAGAAGGGTGGACACACAGCTTCTCGCTGGAGGTCAGAGGTGGGGTTGAAAGTGGCACAGGGGAGACTGCTAAAGTTGCATCGAGTTCGGGAGCCTAGGAGGGTTTTTCAAATAACTGTCACAAAGTTTGGGGGGGGCGGTCTGTGTTGGGAAGGGAAAGAGGGAGGGGCGTATCACATAAAACTTTTGCAACTTGTAATTACTATTTTTTTTTGAGGAAGGGGGATACTT
>NW_006973942.1:0-722 GCF_000164805.1 Carlito syrichta | reverse complement strand
TCAGGGATTGGAGGAGGGAGCATCATCTGATTCCAGCAGGCAGAGTCTTCAGTGGCAATGGGTCAGTCCCTGTGCTGTGGCCTGGGAGACAGAGCGAGATTCTGACTCCAAATAATAATAATCACGACCAGCACAACCAGCCACACCCTTGCCACCCAGCGCAAGGAGTCATCCACAGGGATGGCAGAGTAAAAGGCACTTTCTGGCCTGTCGTTTGCTGGAGGTTTCAACATTGGCCACTGGGCACATCCATCCCTCACCTTTGACCACACACCCCAGAAGGCCAGCCTCCAACCCCCACACTCATGCCCCACTGCAAGGATGTGTGTGAGCTCATGGAACAGACATCCCCTGCTAGGGCAGCCATTGAGTACAGAGAAATCAATGTGGTCTGGCAATGCCACAGCCAATCTAGGTTCCAGTCACTTGGTCTGCAACTTTCAGGTGGGGTAGTGCCCCTTCCTCTCCCAATCACACCATCGTCCACCACCCACGCGGACTTTTCCCTCAGGATCTGTGAATACCCATCACGATGCATGGGGCAGGCATCTTTTTGTCACAGATATCTCCGTCGACCAGGCTGGGGTGTGGCCGCATGATCGTGGCTTCTGGGCCCTCAACCTGTGGGGCTCAGGAGGTCTTCCCAAGCCCTGTTTGCCAATTTAGGGTCAGAGTCCCCAGGCATCAATAATTTAAGAAACCAAGTATCTTGGTCATTTGCC
>NW_006973941.1:0-627 GCF_000164805.1 Carlito syrichta | reverse complement strand
TTATGTGAGATTTCAATCTGCATCTCCACCACATATTTTTTTTTTCTTTTATCTTTTGTTATAGTTATCTGCTTATGTGTATATGAGAATGATTGAGTTTTCATCTCACTTTTTTTGTTTGTTTGGTTTTTGTTCTTCTCTCTAATAGTTTAATGTGTATGTGAGGATTTGCTTTTAATTCCTCCTCCCCCCCTTTTTTGTTTTCTTCTCCTTTCATTTTGTGTTGGGTGTGTGTGTGTGTGTGTGTGTGTGTGTGTGTGTGTGTGTGCTTTCAGTTTTCCTATTTTTTGTTTTGGTGTATTGTTTTGTTTTTTCCAGTTTGTTTTGGTTTGTGTGTGGGTGTTTAATTGTTTTTTGCTTTCATTTTTCTGTGTTTTTAATTTTTTAATTTTTTTTTGTTTTTGTCCATCTTATTTCATTCTGCTTCTCTCTGTTCTCCCTATTGCTGTTACTGTATTTTGGACTCAGAGTGTACACAAATGTAAACATAGTGTTGTCATATAGGGTAGTGATGGAAAGTGGGTCTCAGGGAACCAATACCACAGACAGTGAACATCGTGAATCCTAACTCCTCATCCTCTTCCTTATTCAACTCTCAAAACTACAAGAAACGAAAAACTTCCCACC
>NW_006973940.1:0-2733 GCF_000164805.1 Carlito syrichta | reverse complement strand
CTGGATCCCAGCAGGTCGAGGTTGCAGTGGCCGGGAGCATCCAATGCACTCCAGTCAGGTGAAAGAGTGAGACTACAACTCAAAAAAAAAAAAAAGATTTCATATGAAATCATAAACAATCAAGAATAGCCAAAAGAAACTTATCAAAAGAAACAAAGCAGGAGTTATCACTGTTCTAGAATTTAAACTTTACTATATGTTTACAATAATCAACACAGCCTGGTGTTGGTACAAGTATAAGTCCATAGGCCAATGCATCAGGAGAGGGAATGAAATCATCAAATTCTCAGCCAACTCATCTTTGCAAAATCCTCAAAGACCCAATGGTTAATGGAGATTATATTCAGGAAATGGTTCGGGGAAAAGGCTGACAACATGCACCAGAATGAAAGAGGACCCCTATCTAACACCATACACATTACCTCTAAATGGATCAAAGACCTAACCATAAAACACCAAATTATAATAATCTTAGAAATTGCAAGAACACCATTAGGGAACCAGGAACCTGAAGATAATTCCTCTTCAGAACCCTAAATATTCAACACTTAAAAAGTAAGATAGACAAGTGGGATCTCATGAAATTAATATACTTCTGCAAAACAGAAGAAACCATAGGAAGAGCAGGGATACATCAGGCAGAATTGGAAAAACGATTCTCCACCTATATATCTGTAAAAAGGCATAACATCTAGGATCTACAAGTAGCTCAAACACTCAGAAAAATTAGACTAACATTCCCTTTGAAAAGTGTGCAAAATATGTGATTGGACACTGTTCATAAGAAGAGATAGGGGCAGCCAGCAGACACATGAAAATTGCTCAGCCTCATTCATCATCAAAGACATGCAAATGAAACCACTTTGAAATACCACAAACCCCCTGTAAGACTGGCCATCATTAATAAAACAAATAATAACGGATGCAGGTAGGATTTTGGGAAAAAATACATTCTTCTACATTGCATGTGGACTGAAAGGAAGAGCAACATCTTTGGAAAACAGTGTGGTGGTTTGAAAAGGGACAGGATACTGACCTACCATGTGACTCAGTAATTCCGCTGTAGAGAATATACCTGGAGGCACTCAAATCATTTTACTAAAAAGATAACTGCACCAGTATGTTTTTTCAGCTCGAATCACAATTGCAATAAAACATGGTAACAACCGTGTTGCCATCAAAGCTGGAATTGATAAAATAAATGTGGTATAAAAACAGTGGAATATTATTCCACCATTAAAAAGGACAGATATAAGGGTTTTGCAGAAAGTTTGATGGATTTGTGGTAGGTCATTTTCAGTGATTAATCACAGAAACAAAAATAAAGGTTCCGTATGTTCTCACTCATGAGCTGCACTTGATCATTTATAGTGCTATAAGAAAGTGATTGGCACAAGTGGAAAACATTATATGGGGAGGGGTGAGGTTTGCAGTGGAGGGATACTGCTAAGGAAGAAAGAGGCATACCGAACCAACCAGGTACCCTTCATAATCAGTGTTTGTAAATCTAACTCTGAATTGTACCCCACATTTTTTAACAAATTAAAATAAAAATAAATAAATAAATGAAAGGTGTAAAATATGCAAGTGACTTTATTATGTTGTTCTATTTTTTTTTTTTACTTTAAATATGGTTGCAATTCAGTGTTTGGCCTAGAAATGTTCATTATGAAGGGATTGATTTTTTTAAGAAGTGTATAATACTCCAATGATAACTCTTTTTCCTTTTAATACGTTAGAATACATGGTATAATTCTGCCTTCAAATTTGACAAGAACAGTGTTTCTTACATACATTCTGAATGTTTTATTCTGCCTATATTGAAACTTGTTGAGATTCCCTATCTATATCATTCTTAGATAACTGAACCTTCAGATTCCGTGTACATAATTGCTATTCAGAAGGCAGAATGCATAATAAATCTTAAAAATTTTAGAAAATAAAGCAGTATCTTAGTTTAATACAGCTTTTTCCATTCTTCAAATTTGTGTACATTTTCTTGGGGCACTCTGTATTTTATGCTTGTTAATTTTGATTAAATGTTGCAGTTGTGCAATCCTTAGAGTAAAGTTTCCCTTATATATTTGAAGGAAATATGAAATCACATTCCCTTTATATTTTAACCCAATTTATATTTTTTAAAGAGTATTTCCATTGAATCCCCTAACATTTTCTCTACCTAAGACATAATGCTGTACTCTGCAACAAAGTATCCATTTAATCTGATACTTTTAATCATCAAGCATTTAAAGTCAGACACACAGAAAAAAGAGAATTTGGGGCCCAATATATATACACAAAAATAACATGCAGATTTCAAGGTAGTATGTATTTGGGCTCCCCATTAGTACAAAAATTTAGATAATTGAAAATTCTGGAAAACTGACGATGATCTTAGGTTAAGCGATGTTCAAATCCTGTTAGAAAAATGACTCAAAGACTGTTACATAATACTAAAAATATTCAAATGGTTCTAAACTAAAGAAAGTGCTAAAATAGTATGTGGTATTGCTATAACCAAGCTCCAACAGGATTCAGTATCCATAATAATAAAAGACTGCCTTGTGGCAACCACCTCACGTGTCCTCCCAGTGAGGGATTTTCTCTGTCCACTCAATAAATACTGCTTTACAGAAAAAAAAAAAAGACTACCTATTTTAGTGATTCTTGAATGGTCACTTATACCTGGAGAAGTTTTGGATAGCGGTGAACCATGGTTTTCTTCACTTCTTG
>NW_006973939.1:0-726 GCF_000164805.1 Carlito syrichta | reverse complement strand
TTTATGGATTTTAGGAGAAAAGGTACATTTCCTTCAACTTTCATTTTTAAGCTAGGAGTAATAAAGACCAGGCAGTAAGAAGGACGTTGAGTACATTGAACTTTGCTTGCACTTGCTGGAATGCCCCAAACAACATACTGGTTTTCTGCACTGGCTTCTATTATTGTAGAGCAGTTGGAACAGGCCTTCAGCAATTCATCAGTGCTTCCCTCGTGCCTCAACAAATCACTGAGTCTAGTTTCCTCATTTGAAAACTAGGGGACACTCACAACCTTGTACGTGGACTAAATGATTATACAAACAAAAACTGCTTAGTCCAGTGCCAGGCACAGAGAAAATGTGCTATTTTTTTCCCAGCTTGGGTTTTATACCTGGATCATTAAGCTAGCATTTACAATAAGTATTAAAGTCTGACTATTTGATTTAAGGGAAAAAAACAGATAATAAAAATGAAGGCAGGAATATCAAATAGGTTTGAATAAGTCAACTTTTATCTTAATGTTTAAATTATGAGAGGCTTGAAATACAGGAAAGTAAAGGGGGGCCAGTTATGATATTTTAAGGAAAAAAAAGTCCCTTGACCAGGCATGGTGGCTCAAGCCTGTAATCCCAGCACTTTTGAAGGTCAAGGCTAGAGGATTGTCTGAGTCCAGGGGTTGGAGACCCACCTGGGCAACTCAGCGAGACTTCATCTCTACAATAAATTTAAAAAAAAAATAGCTGAGG
>NW_006973938.1:0-861 GCF_000164805.1 Carlito syrichta | reverse complement strand
CGTCTTAGGATGGCTAATACTGGGAGTCTGATTCAGTTTCAGTCACATTAGAGAATGTGTGTATTAGAATTATTTAATATGCCTGTTAATTATAATAGTTTGCTTAAGTAATGGCCTTTAGGTATGACATTTGGTCGCTTTATGAACACACTGCCCTAAACCTGTGTCCCACAGGAGGAGATACAGCAGTTTAGTATGACATTGAAGCATCCTTGTAGAAATCATTTATTTACTCAAAACATAAAGTTAAAGTTGTAAAAAGAAGAACTTGAATACTAACTCTATTTGCCACTGTGTTCTGTTGTTTGATGTTTAGCCTTTTGTGGGAAAACTGAAATAACGGAAGCGGACATATTTAGGATGTCACTCATCATACATTCTTTTACCATTGTTTTTTAAAAACATATGAGGCATAAATTAGAAGTTTTGATTAGGTTGTGAATTTCAGAAATTTATCTTGGTCATGGTATCTTGAAGTTAAAAAGGATAAAGCATTTCATAAGGACCATTAACATTCTATTCCCTGCCTGTGGGCAAGATCAACTTTAAAATAGGTCTTGGATTCCCTCTCGTTTTAAATCAGGGTCTTTTTTATTTGTAGTATAAATAAGTTAGTCTCTTGATGCTGTGATTTTATTTATGCCATATATGAGAATATATATAATCCCTCTGCATGTGGTTATTTCACTAGATTTTGCTTGGGCATCTAGTCAGTATCTGGGTTTCATCATTGGGGCGGAAGTACTCATTGGCTTAAGCTTTCTGTGGGAGTTGAATGTGGTGTGCTCTGTTGACTATCAGCTCTGTGTTCCCTTGGAGTGGGCAAAAGCAGTTCATGGCACAAATGACAGAAATAGTATG
>NW_006973937.1:0-744 GCF_000164805.1 Carlito syrichta | reverse complement strand
TCATAATAAAAAATATTGTAAAAAAAAAGAAAATTGCTCAATGTCACTAATCATCAGGGAAATGTAAGTTAAAAGCGCAATGAGATACTACCTTTCACCAGTCAGAAAGGACATTATTAAAAAAAATACATGTTCATGCAGTGTAAAGGGAATGCTTATACACTATTGGTGGAATTTAGGACAGCGTCTATGGAAACCGGTAAGGAGATTTTTCATAAAACTAAAAGGAGACCTACCATTCAGTCCAGAAATCCCACTACTTAGTATCAACCCATAGGAACAGAGGTTTTTATACAAAAAATACACCTGCACTCATATGATTATCACTGCACAGTTCACAATTGCAAATATGGGGAATCAACCTAACCTAAGTGTCCACCAAATGAATGATGAAAATTATATGTATGTATATATATACATATACATATATACATATAAGTATATTATATATAACATATAAAATAGAATATCATTTAGCTATAAAAACAAATGGAAGTAATGTCTTTTGCAGAAACTTGAGTGGAACTAGAGAACATTAAACTAACATGGAACAGAAAACCAAATACCACATGTTCTCACTTATAAGTAGGAGTTAAACTGAACCTGCAAAGACACACAGAAAGGTAAGGGAAGGGGAGGATGAGGAATTGATAATCACCTATGAGGTACAATGTGCACATATGGGGGTGGAGGGTACCCTTAAAGCCCAGACTTTTTCACCGCTCTACAGTGCTCTATGTAGCC
>NW_006973936.1:0-1047 GCF_000164805.1 Carlito syrichta | reverse complement strand
TCATTTCTTTCCCCCAATCCCATTTTTTCCTGGTTCTAAAGTCAATCTCCCTGTGAACACACCACATGCAGTGGAGAATCTGTGTACAATTCTGATATTTTGGGAGACAGGGTCTGGCTCTCTGGCCCAGCTGAGGACCTGGGACAAGACTGTCATTTGCTACCAAGCTGGAAATCGTGGGCTCCAGTGATCCTCCCACCTCATCCTCTGGAGAGGCCTGGATGACCGATACCTCAAACCCAGACTCCCTGTTTGGATGGGTGTGGAAACAGAGTCTCCATGTGTGACACAGGCTGGCTTTGGGCTCCTGGGGTCCAGCCATCCTCCTGCCTTGGCCTCCCAGAGTGATGGGAATTCAGCCGTGGGCCACTATGCCAGTCCTTGGGTGAGTGATGGGAATTCAGCCGTGGGCCACTATGCCAGGCCTCAGTGGGAAGATCGCCTCTGGCCCAGAGTTCAAAACCATGCAGGAACACCATCATGTCGACCAAAGTGAAAGCCTGTGATCACAGCAGTTTGGGAGGCGCAGGCTGAGATGTCCAGAGTTGGGCGGTTTGAGAGCAGCCTGGGACACCTAGTGAGGAAAGAAAAAGAAAGAAAGAAAATAGAAAGAAAGAAAGGAAGGAAGGAAGGAAGGAAGGAAGGAAGGAAGGAAGGAAGGAAGGAAGGAAAGAAAGAAAGAAAGAAAGAAAGAAAGAAAGAAAGAAAGAAAGAAAGAAAGAAAGAAAGAAAGTAAGAAAGAAAGAAAAGAAAGAGAGAGAGAAAGAAAGAAAGAAAGAAAGAAAGAAAGAAAGAAAGAAAGAAAGAAAGAAAGAAGGGAAATTCATTCTCCTACAAAACTTTCTGCCTTCAGTAATTTCCCCTCTTCACCCCCACATGTGAAGACCCCCAAAGCTCAGCACCTTCCAGCCCATATCCCCACTAATGACTGCCTGTGCTTTGGTGAGGGAGTTCCCAAGGCTCCCTGGACAGGTTCCTGATGATTCTCCTCTCCGATGTGGGAAATGTGGCCCAGGCAGGCTGACCCTCTGACTAGGCAATGAGGAC
>NW_006973935.1:0-2960 GCF_000164805.1 Carlito syrichta | reverse complement strand
AGATGCCTAGAGCAGTGACATATGCCTGTGCTCACTCAGGAACAGTGTGCTAGATAAATAATTTATCTTCAATCCAAACTGTTAGGTATGGATACGGTCAGGGTGTATGGAGAGTTGAGAGGCACAGGAGAGAGGGGTGAAGCACCATATCCAGCAAGCCAGTGGTGCACGCACTGGGATCCCAAAGATCTGAGTAGATGCAAAGAATTGTGACACACAAAAAGGTTAAGAAAGAAAAGTTTATTTAAAAGTAAGTAAAGAAGCTTTACCTCTCCAAGGTGGGGGAGGAGACAAAAGCCTGGAAACATGGTGACAACCATAGCTCAAAGAGCATATGGCTACCCAGAGTCTAGCAAGGTAATGGCTGCTGTTTGCTTGTGGTTGAGTCCTTTTAACCATTCCCCTTGATGGGGGAAGATCATTAGGTGATTGGGTGGTGGTCTGCTTCCACATCATCACAAAGGGGCAGACAAATGCAGGTACTGATGCCAGGTGATGGATAGCAGGCAGATGGATGGGTTTGTCACATTGTAGTAGGAAAAATAGAGAGATCGTAACACCGAGACTATTATAGGAAGTGATGCTTTATTATGCTGGCTAGCACAGAGGGTCCAAGAATTTCATGCATTCAAATATCATGCTTGAGCACCCCAGAACAGGAGACGTGGGGTTTTATACCCTTGTTTAGGTAAGGGAAAGGGGTCGTGTTGAGTGATTACATAGCTCCTTTGTAATCTTACAAGGTTGTATTCAGCAAAATCAGATTTTTCAAAGAACAAATGGTTTCCAGGAACTGCAGGCTTGTAAACTGTTAACTTCAGAAGGGGGGCTTTTGGATAAGTCTGTGAATTAGCCACTCTTTTTGTATATCCATTAAATGGCTAGTCTTTGGGCCATTTGGCCTTTCCCAAACAAAACCTGCCTGGTGCCCTGGCGGGTCTTTAAAGTTGCAACTTGCCTTTTAAAAGGAAATACCTTTAACTGCTATCAACTCTTTTCCTGCCCTGGGCTAGTGATTGCCATGAGGCCAACTGCTGATCCTGAACCAGCTACGTTTCTGTGTTTATTCACTCAGTCATACAAGAAATATATTTGACCATTTGTCGCATCCTGCCACAACATGATTGCTGCCAAGGTGGGTCACAAAGAGCTAATTAGGTGAACTCTCTGGGGTGGGGGGCGTTTCCTGCAAGAGACTTGTTAGATATTTGCAATTCACAAACTCATGACTTTGGCCTTGACAAGGAATCAAAAGTTTACTAGAGATTATTATGCTAAACCATGAATGGTTGGGCTGTCCTGGTCTTACATCTGAAGGAGATTTGCCAAGGGGGATGAGATAGGCTGCTGTTTGTCCTGCAGTAGAATGTCTGGATGTTTTCTTTCTTTTTTTTTGAGTTGGAGTCTCACTCTGTCGCCCAGACTGGAGTGCAGTGGCTGCTCCTGGCCACCGCAGCCTTGACTGGCTGGGCTCCAGTGATCCTTCCACTTCAGCCTCCCAAGTAGTTGGAACTACAGGTGTGCGCTACCACGCCTGGCAAATTTTTTGATTTATTGTAGTGATGAGGTCTCGCCAAGTTGCCCAGGCGGGTCTTGAACCCTCAGGCTCAGGCAATCCACTCACCTCGGCCTCCCAAAGCACGGGATTACAGGCTGAGCCACTGAGCCTGGACTGAATGTTTTCCAATGGTTATGTTAAGGCAAAAAGACTAAACCCTTTCACAAACTTTATTGATTCCTGTTTTAACAACCTTCAACAAGACTAGTACATGCAGAAACAAAACTTTAGTGTTTAACATGAGAAATGTGCACACCAAAAGCTTACATTTGTGTTTCATTCATGTATTCTTGTGATTATTTTGGTATTTTTATTGATTCTAATGGTTTCCCAGAAATAAAACCTAATTTATCACATTTTACCTGCAGGAACTAGAAGTCTAATGTATAACATAATGGTATGACTTGCAGCCTTTTCCCTGGATTTAATTTAGCCTCAAGTCGAAGGTCTTGTGAAGGTTATCTGTGTAATGAGGTGCTGATACAAATCTCTACTTTCTCTTGATAAAGTTGTAGTGAAAACCTGCCAAGTGACTGGGAAAGTCTTTGTGTATTCTCAATTCCTTTTCTTCCAGGTTCTTCTGGTTATCTTTTTCCTGTATCCCATGTGGGGATGTTTAGAGGCGAGACTAGCTAAGGGCATCCAGTTAACTCCCACATTGACTGGTTTTGAATCCAGATCTGCCGCTTACAATCTGTTTGACTTTGGGCAAGTTTGTGAACTCTTTTAGCCTCAGTTTACTCATCTAGACAGTAAGGAGACTCACAACAGAAGTCCACTCTGGATTAGTGAGGTAATTAGATAAGCCACATATCTAGACTACTTAAAACAGTACTAGGAGCATTTTAATTACGATGGAATTGTTTGCTATTATTATCATTATTATAGTATCAGGAGATATTTACTGTGCCCTTCAGTTCCTTCCCTCTCTTCCCAGTATGAACTGGAAAAAATTCCTCATGTATATGTTTAGAAGAAACATGGTGTGGCTGAATGGATATCAGTGTTAGCATGACAAAGACCTAGGCTCAAATCTCATCTCTTGTTACTGTTTGCTCTAGTGTGAAACTTTGTTCAGACTGTTTCCCTTTATACCTGGCCTCTCCCTGCCCCCTCCCTTGAGGAGTGGCCTATGACCAAGGTTGTCTCCTAAGGGTATCCATATTACCAGCAATGAGTTATGGAATGCAAGGTGACCAAGCACAGCTGAAAACAATGAAGTCATCACTCAGTCAATATGATTGTACTCACCCTATGGGATTTGAATAATTAGCTTGATTGCTTTGATTAAAAAACTGCTTGCCATAGTGCTTCAAGGTGTGAATTCTTCACCCACCTGCCACTCTCAGTGCCTCCTGTAAGTTTGTTTTTTTTTTTGAGTCAGAGTCACACTCTGTCACCC
>NW_006973934.1:0-909 GCF_000164805.1 Carlito syrichta | reverse complement strand
GATCTACAAGGAATTCAAACGTGCTAAAAAGAAAAAAAAAAAACCAGCCCCATTACAAAGTGGGCAAAAGACACTTCTCAAAAGAAGATATACGGGCAGCTAACAGATATATGAAAAACTGTTCAGCCTCACTAGTCAACAAAAAACCGCAAGTTAGAACCACGTTGTGATACCACCTAACTCCAGTCTGGAAGGCCATCATCAATAACTCAAATAATAACAGATGCTGGTGAGGATGTGGTGAAAAGGAAACACTTCTACGTTGTTAGTGGGAGTGTAAATTAGTACAGCCTCTGTGGAAAACCGTGTGGCAATTCCTAAAAGATCTAAAAATTGATCTTCCATATGATCCCGCAATTCCCCTACTGGAAATATACCTGGAAGAACTCAAATCACTCTATAAAAAGGATATCTGCACACGTATGTTTATGTCAGCCTTTTTCACCATAGCAAGCACATAGAACCAACTGTGCTTCCCATCAAAAGAGGACTGGATAAAAAAAACTGTGGCACATATACACAATGAAATATTATGCATCCATAAAGAAAAGCAAAATCATGAACTTTGCAGCAACCTGGATGGACTTAATACTGGAGTCTATAATACTGAGTGACCTTTCACAGAAACAAAGAACCGAGTATCACATGTTCTCACTCATAAAGGGACCTTGAACAACAATTATAATACTGTAAGAAAAGAATTGACAGTAGCGGGAAACTTGGGGGTGTGGGGCGGTGGGATTGGCAGTAGTGGAAACTGCCTGGGGAAAGGTGTTACATGTCATCAACAAGGGTATCTGCACAATTAATATTTTTATACTTAACAGTGAATAGTACCCACAATTTAAAACATTTTTTAAAGTCCTTCCATGGGATGAGCATGTCATGAACACAAGGAAGGTGGTAAGG
>NW_006973933.1:0-782 GCF_000164805.1 Carlito syrichta | reverse complement strand
TCATAGAGGTAGAAACCAAATAATAGCATAAACTATGTCGTATTACATGGATCTACAACTTGCTTTGGTCTTTACTTTTCTATTTTTTCAGCATAAAAAAAAAAGAAAAAAAAAAAAACTTTGTGAGTGACCCCAGGATCTCTAGATCCCTCTAATGAATTCTCATTTCGCATCTGCTAGCCAGAATTGATTTCTGTTGCTTAACTCCCCAAATAGTAACAGCCTCATGATGTCTATCAGGTCAGTTTGGGGAAAAAAGGAAGAAAGAAAGAAAGAAAGAGAGAGAGAGAGAGAGAGAGAGAGAGAGAGAGAAAGAAAGAAGCCTAATATTAGAGAAGTTCTCTGCATGAGTTAAAGATTCTATTTACAGTTGAAGTCAATTTTAAGTTAAATATTCCCAGAGCTGTTGGATTGATGAAGAAGACCTGAACCTCAGTGAGGTACCTTTTATCTTTCTATACATGTGCGAGATTTTTTGGAGAATTGGATATCAGTCTCATCATTCACTACCAGTCTCACAGTCACTGGTCATTACTTGTGTACTCTGTTGCAATCACAACCTACAACCTTGTCACCATTAAGTCACCTTTCCTTGGTTGTATACAAGATATACACTCTTGAACTTCTAGTCTCACAAGCATGTACTCAGGTAGAACTAGTGATAAGGGAGATAGCTGGGTGGTCAGAGAACTTGGTGGCATAAGTGCCTGTGGGTGGGCATGGGAAGAATTCCTCATTTCTGACTCTAATGTACAAGTCCCATTTCCTGGTCACCACTACTT
>NW_006973932.1:0-4531 GCF_000164805.1 Carlito syrichta | reverse complement strand
GGTAGAGGTAGGTCCCATTCTTTCTTGTCCGTTCGTACTGGGAAAGATAGTAAATAGATAGAAACCGACCGGGATTACTCCGGTCTGAACTCAGATCACGTAGGATTTTAATCATTGAACAAACGAACCGTTAATAGCGGTTGCACCATTGGGATATCCTGATCCAACATCGAGGTCGTAAACCCTATTGTCGATATGGACTCTGTAACAGGATTGCACTGTTATCCCTAGGGTAACTTGTTCCATTGCTCAAAGTAAGTTTGGGTCAATAAATTATTTTTGCTTAGACTGTTAAAGTCTTAGTTATTATCATTCGGAGGTTTGTTTGTGCTCCGAGGTCACCCCAACCGAAATTTACAGCTCATATCCAGTTGGGCATTAGTCCTAGTAGGTCGTTTTAGTACTGGTTGAGTAGTTAAATTGAAGCTCCATAGGGTCTTCTCGTCTTATTAAGATATCTCCGCCTCTTCACGGAGATGTCAATTTCACTAATTGGAAGTAGGAGACAGTAAAACCCTCGTGTGGCCATTCATACTAGTCCTTATTTAGAGAACAAGTGATTATGCTACCTTCGCACGGTCAGGATACTGCGGCCGTTTAATATATCACTGGGCAGGCAGTGCCTCTAATATTGGTTATGCTAGAGGTGATGTTTTTGGTAAACAGGTGGGGTTTAAAGTCTTGCCAAGTTCCTTCTACTTCTTTTAATCTTTCCTTTAAGAAAATGCATGCCTGTGTTGGGTTAACAGTGGAATTAATAAATCAATATTTGTAGTTGTTTATATTGGGTTGTTAACTATCAGTGGTTTATCCGATCTGATATAAGCTTATGCGAGGAGAATATTTTTCTTGTTACTTATATTAGCAGTATTGCTTCTATAATTTTATAGATTGGTCCAGTGTAATTATAGGAGTTGTGGTTAGTTATTGAAATTAAGGCATGTTGGGTAGAGTTGAGCTTGGACACTTTCTTAATGGGTGGCTGCTTTTAGGCCAACTATGGAAAAGAGTTTAATTACTCTCTAAGTAAGGTTGTTTCCTATTTCTAAAGAGCTGTCCCTCTTTAGAGTAACGTTTAAATGTACATGGGGATTTTTGTTCTGTAAGTAAATTTAAGGTTGAACTAATATTCTATTCTGGACAACCAGCTATCACCAGGCTCGGTAGGCTTTTCACCGCTACTTGAAAATCTTCTCACTATTTTATGACATAGATGAGTGTGCCCTTTTGTCTATTCACAAGTAGCTCATCTGGGTTCGGGGTTTTTGGTTACAGTTCTCTTTGTGAAATTGTTCTAGCTAATTCATTATGCAAAAGGTAAAAGTGAGTATCTTTGCTTTTTTGTACTTTAAGGTGTCTTTCATCTTTCCCTTACGGTACTTTATCTATAGCGCCTACATAAATTTCTATCTCCTATACTTTTTAGGTTAAGTAAATATTTTGGTTTACAAGGTTTGATATAATTTAATTAATTTAGCTTGGGCTAGGGTTAAGTTCAAAGTGGTCATTTGTGAAATCTGGGTGTAAGCTGGGTGCTTTTAGTTTAAACTACACTTTGTCTATTCCAAGCACACTTTCCAGTATGCTTACCTTGTTACGACTTATCTCATCTCATGCATTATGATTTATTTTTATGTAGCCGTTGTATGGGTTGTATTTGAGGAGGGTGATGGGCGGTGTGTGCGTGCTTCATGACCTTTTTTCAATCAAGCTCTCTATTCTTGGTTTACAGCTAAATCCTCCTTTAATTCTTGTTTTCATAATAATATTCGTAATGCTCTAAAGTAGAGAATGTAGCCCACTGCTTTCCACCTCATAGGTTACACCTTGACCTAACGTTTTTACGTTTATACTTGTGCTTACTTTAGGGCCTTTTTAGGGTTTGCTGAAGATAGCGGTATATAGACTGAATTAGCAAGGGGTGGTAAGGTTAATCGGGGGTTATCGGTTATAGAACAGGCTCCTTTAGAGGGATGTGAAGCACCGCCAAGTCCTTTGAGTTTTAAGCTGTTGCTTGTAGTACTCTGGTGAATAAATTTGTTTAAATTTATTTATATTTATGGCTAAGCATAGTGGGGTAGCTAATCCCAGTTTGAGTCTTAGCTGTCGTGTCTTCAAAACATTAAAGTCACTTTCGTGGATTATTTTAGGTTTGACTGTAGTTTTTTATGGCCTAGTCAGGGTTTAACTGTAGTTTGAGTATAATTTAAACATGCTTTACACTGGATCTTATTCGTTTGGGTTAATCGTATGACCGCGGTGGCTGGCACGAAATTTACCAACCCTGTATTTCTAGTATAACTTAGTTGAACTTTCGTTTCTTGCTTAATTTATATTACTGCTGTATCCCTTGGGGGTGTGGTTGAGCAAGACGTTGTGAACTACTTGTTAATGTCCTTGATGTCCGCTCCTTTTGGTCTGTTGGGACCTAGAGGGCATTCTCACTGGAGGGCAGATACTTGCATGTATAATTTTACTAGAAACTAATGAGAAGGCTAGTACCAAACCTATATGTTTATGGGGCTGGGACCCATCTAGGCATTTTCAGTGCCTTGCTTTAATTGTAAGCTACATTAACCTATTTATTTGTAGAGCTAAAGTATTATGTCAGTATTGGTTATATTGGGGTTATTGAGTGGAAGTGGAATATAAAGGTTTGGGTTACATTATTTAGGGATTTAAGGTTTAAGTTGGGAATTTAGGGAAAGTATGGTTGGTTAATAGTGTTATTTGAAAATATAAGTTTAACTATAGTTTTCATCCCTTAATAGGGACATGGCTCTGTAATTTAATAAAATACACATGAAGCGAAGAATAATTTAGTATATGTAAGTTAGTTATATGAGCTGGCATAATTCTCTGTTTTGGGGTTTGGCAGGAGTATATTATTGCATTAGTAATACTATAGTAATGGGTGTGGGGGGGTTGCGTATATAATCCTATTATGTATTATATTCTTTGCGTAGTGTGTACGTGTATAGATGCTACAATTTCAAAATGTCTACAACAATCCTTAAGATATGTGCCCCATGCACAAAATACCCATTTCACGATGGGAATTCTATCTTTCTAGTTACCCAGTCCTTCTATAGGTCCACAATTCAGATAGACTCTTCTCATTTTCTCATACCCAACTTCTAGAAATAAAACAGTTTTCTAGAAACAAAACTGCTTTGTCCCACCTTTAAAATATATCTATCATCTAGGCTGGGAGCAGTAGCTCACACCTATAATCCCAGCAATTTGGGAGGTTGAGGTGAGAAGATCACTTGAGCTGAGGAGTTCGAGACCAACCTGGGCAACTTACCTAGACCTGGGCAACTTAGACTCCTGCTATATTTTGAGAATCTAATATTTCTACCTTAAAATACTGTTATCTATTGAGAAGGTCACTAATATTTGTTGAAATTTACTATGCTGTAGCCTATATATAGATATAGATATAGATATATACACACATATAATTATATATAATATTGAGAGTAACAATTGATTGTCTGACATTGTTCTAAATTAAATATTAGAAAAATGAGGCTCAGAAAGGTGAAATTACCTTGCTGTTTCTAGGCAAGGACCTGGGGGTATATGCCTGTAATCCCAGCTACTTGGGAGATTGAGGTGGGAGGATCACCTGAGTCCAGAAAGTCAATGCTGCAGTAAGCCATGATTGTGCCACTGCACTCCAGCCTGGGTGACACAGTGCAACTCCAACTCAAAAAAATAAATACATAAAATAAAATAGATCCATAATCTGATGACTCTTTTGTCATATCTACCAATTATGATCATGACACCAACCACTATCCTCTCTTGCCTGGAATATTGCATTATACTCCTGTTCCATTGGTATTCCCTACACTCTACACAGTAAGGCAGCCAGGTTGATGCTTATAAAAATGTAGATTATGTTCCTCTTCTGATCCAAAAACTCCAAGTAGTGTCCCATATGCCTCACAAAAACAGCTAGAGTCTTCACAGTGGCCTTCAAGGCCCATGAGCTCTGTTCTCTATCTACTATCCACCCGACTCAGTTGCATCCATATGGGCCTCCCTGTGGTTCCTGGAATAGACAAGCATTTCCACTGCAGGGTTCTTATGTTGGGAGGTCCCTCTTGCCTGAAATACCCTTTCCTCCAACCATCACCTTGGCTCACTCCCTTACCACCTTTAGGCCCCTGTTCAGATCTCACCTCATCAGTGTGGTCTACTTTCTTCTTCTCATTATCACCTCAACTATGCCCCCACCCCAACTGTCGAGATTCCCCTCTATTCTACTCTTTTTTTTAGTGCTCATCATCTTTCCTGGTTGACCATGTTTACACTTTCTCCTCAATTAGAAGGCCAGCTCTACATGGGCAGGGATTTCTGTCTTGTTCATCATCACTACATGTCAAAGCCTAGAAGAGTGATGATATTCAGTAAGCTCTCAGCACACATTTGTTGGCTATAAATTTTTAAATAAAATTAGCTTATGAAGCCAAGTAGACACGTTCACCCCACAGGCAGTCTCAGTTTGGAGAACAGCAATATT
>NW_006973931.1:0-779 GCF_000164805.1 Carlito syrichta | reverse complement strand
GCAAAAGCAATGTTCAAATGCTGTAGGAAAAACTACATTTTTCCAATGTGTATAAGGAAAATAAAAAACTTTCCCATTCTTTATTTTTAATGATTAACATACCCTATACTGAAATAACACCTTAGACGGATAAGATGGAGGAGGAAGTTTGTGAGATCTGAGAAAAGTCGATCCTGAGGGCAGCTGCTTTTAAACATAAATTAAGAAAGTATAGATATAGTAGATATAAATTTATGAGTTTAAAATGATTTAGTAATAAAATGCAACAGTATAAATATAAAATAATTATATGGATAAAAGCAGAATAATTATTAAAAGTAATTAAATAAAATATAATTAAATAGAAAATAAATATATGAGTAGTCAAGTATTATTAGATTAGGATTCATACAAGCAAAATAAGAATAAAGATAGATACATAATAGGAATGTTTATAGGAAATATTTAGAAATAATAAAATGACTTATAAATGTAAATGCCAATGTATTCCTGCTAAGTTACATGTAAGAATTTAGTTAGAAATATGTTATAAAAAGGGTGAGGGTTAAAAGGTTACAGTTAACAATTTTTAGCAGAAGTTGTTTTCCTTCCTGTCTACTGATTTAACATAATGGAAATAAAAAGGGAGAGATAGGAACAAATAGATCAATGTAAAACGTTTGATTGTAAAAGAAAACATAATGTAAGCATTTGTGGGCACATATGTGAGGGAGTTAAAGGGTTGAAAATGCCCTATATAAGTATGTGAAAATTCAATAAACTTTGGAAGAGTCCCGAAC
>NW_006973930.1:0-797 GCF_000164805.1 Carlito syrichta | reverse complement strand
TAAGAAAAGAATAAGGAATCTGGTTTGCCCATGTCCTCGATGACAAAAATCTACTGGGTATCTTGGTAAGGGCTAAACAAGAATCAGGATTTCGAAGCAGGAATCTGGGGAATGGGAGACCTCATACGCAGAAAGCTACATGGGCTCTTTCTAAAGAAGAATAAAGAATTGGGTTTCCACGAGTCCTCAATTCCAAAACGTACAGGACATCTTGCTAAGTTCTACAAAACTCTGGGCATCGACGTCCCCACACTTTTCTGAGCTATTTCCTATTTTGATATTATGAATAAGTCATTCCAGAAGTCCAGCAACATTCTGGTCCTCTTGATAGTTTAAAGAATAACATGTCACTACAAGTCCATTTAGATTCTGGATCCTCTAACTCCAAATTCCAGGAAACAAGTAATCTCGGTTCTTTTGAGTGTGAGCCCTGAGTTCAGGGTTAAGTCATACACCAGAAACATCTGGTAGTTCAGTTATTCGGAATTAGGAACTTGGGTTTAGATGTTGCACCATTTTTAGAAGGTATTTTTGGGAGGGCACCAGGATTTTGGATTCCAAGTCTACAGGAACATTCTGGAGTCTCTCCTTTGGTAGCCAGGGCTCTGGGAAACATTTGGTCGTTTTGCTGAGAACGAAACAGGAATCTGGGACACTATGTCTCCAGAAAGCTTCTACTCATGTTACCAATGTGGAACAAGGAAAATCCGTTTCCATGTGACCAGGAAACTTCTGAGCAGTTGCTACTTTTTCCCTGGCTTCAGGTAGTTCTCAAACCTAGAAGTCTACAGCATATT
>NW_006973929.1:0-703 GCF_000164805.1 Carlito syrichta | reverse complement strand
CCCACCAACCCCGTGAACTTAACCTGGCAGGTTATAGACCTTTCCACCAGTGATATCATTTGGCAAGCTTCAAACATGACCCCCCCACACACATGGTTTCCAGTCACGACCAGAGATCTGACCCAATTCTGCCACACTGCCGCTATGCAATGGAAATTAACCCAGGGAGGCACTAGCGGCAGATACTGGTACTTTTACATATGCCCGGGGCATGACAGAGATAAAAACTGTAACAATCCCACTCAGTATTATTGCCCCAACTGGTCTTGTGTCACCACAGGTTTCATAAATTTTAGCCCTGCCAAGCCCAACGACTTAATACAGGTACAGAGGGCAGGTACCCCCAACTTCCATAAACGATGCAACCCTACCCGAGGTGAACAATGTAACCCCATAACAATAAGCTTCACCAAAGAAGGCAGGAATGCTCGAGGATGGGAGATGGGAAAAGTGTGGGGACTCAGAATATACAGAATATACGGCAGGGGATCCTGGAGCTACTTTTATGATAAAATTAATAGTTCAGAGCCCCCACGTGGCTATAGGACCTAACCCAGTACTTGTCCCAGAACCTAAACCACTGCCACCACGCATTAGTCCGAGTCCCATAGAGGCTATGGCAAACTCATCTAGACAGGCAAACTCCATGAATCGGTCTGGCCTAAAACCCATACACAGACCCCCCATGCATCTACTATGGAAC
>NW_006973928.1:2917-8109 GCF_000164805.1 Carlito syrichta | reverse complement strand
AGACCAGCCTGGAAAATTTGGCGAGACCTCGTCCCTACAATAAATAAAAAATTAGTCAGGTGTGGTAACATGCAACTGTAGTTTCAGCTACTTGTAAGGCTGAGGTGGAAGGATCATTGGAGCCCAGCAGGTTGATGCTAGGGTGGCCATGAGTGTGCCACTGCACCCCAGCCTGGGCGACGGAGTGAGACTCCAACTCAAAAAACCAGAAGCACACAGATTGCAGTGAATGTACATTTATTTATGTGCATTTAGCTTTCTTCTCTGTTATTTAAGATCATACTTATTGCCATGGAGATCAACACCTTCCAACTTTATCTTTATGCTTACCATCTACTAAATTCTGATACTAAAATTTGATGATTGAAAAATAAAACAATTTCAAGTCTCATGTCAACGTAAAATTTCCAAATCTTTCACAGACTGGATATCAGTAGAAATAAGTGACAGAAATTACTTTAATGACTACCTGGTGTATTCCAGCCCTGCTTGGTACCTGGGGCATGTATGATCAAGCAAAGGGCAATAAAATTCAAAAGGTGAGCAATCTCAAAACTGAAGCTTATTTGGTCTGCCAGATTGTTAGGTACCTATTATATTAGAAAACATCTTCTTTAAAACTACCTTTCTATTTATCAAATGTCATTGAGAGAACTTTTGTAAATTATTTTCCAGGGAGGAAGGAAGCTTGTAAAGCATATTTAAAAAGAAATTCTGTGATAAATTTCAGGGAAAAGAGAAAAAATAAAAAGGAAATATGTTCAGTTTACAAAGATGCAACCTCAACTACAGCATTACTGAACAAAACAGAGTTTAGGAAACAATAAAATATTATTACTCTAGGTAAATCATAGTATTTTCCAAGCTACTCTTCCAGACCCTGGTGACCTAATCTTAGTATTGTGCTTCATCAACTGTCTTCAAAGTTTAAACACATGAAAAGAAATAGTCTCTTAGGCTACAATAATGCTGTTTTGTGGTATCAGATAACTGGAACAGATACGTTATTTAGAAGTGGTGTTCGGTCATAACACATACCTAAAACATGTCCTCATCCTGAAGCCTAGCAGTAAGCAGATCTGCAGGACATTAGTCTAAGAGGGAAGTGAGGGAAGCTATTATTTACGAAGGTTGGCAAGAAGACAATGTATGTTATAGTTGTAACAAAAAGTTTGGCCATATTGTCTGTGAAAACATGGAAAATGGGAAGGAATCAGATTTGGCTGAAAAGATTTCCAGGAGGAGCCTACGGGTTCGAGACTCGCCTGGGCAGGTGAGACCTCATCCCTACAATAAATCAAAAAATTAGCCAGGTGTGGTAGCGTGTGCCTGTAGTTCCAGTTACTGGAAGACTGAGGTGGAAGGATCGCTGGAGCCCAGCAGGTTGAGGCTGCAATTGGCCGGGAGCAGCCACTGCACTCCAGTCTGGGTGACTGAGTGAGACTCCAACTAAAAAAAAAAAAAAAAAAAAGATTTCCAGGAGGAATGTTTAAAGTGCCAAATGCTTATTTTAGCTATTTATGATTAAATATGTAGAGAGAAAAATTTTCTAAAGAAGGAATATTTCATATTTCAAGCAAAATTTGCAGGAGATGCAAATCATCTGGAATTCAAAATAAAATAATTTTGTTTCCCTAGGCCCTTTAGGTAAAGAATATCAAATTTGGAAATGACTTAGTACACTCTCAGTAAAACATGGCTTGGAATATAAATTTCAAGAATGAAATCTTGAGCTCTGAGAATGAAAGACTATATATGAGATCTTTGAAAAATTTAAATTATATGTATTTGGTCTTCCAAAGGGAAATATATATATATAACTATATATATATATATATATATATATATATATATATATATATATATATATATAGTTGTTGTTTTAGTAAGAAAGCAGGATATATTGAGAGGACAGAAAAGCTCCCACAGCAGGAAGGGACCCAAAGGGGTTGCTCCTCAAGAATATTAAATATGAGTTTTGCAGACCCTCTATAATAAACAAGAGATTTTCTAAAAATATTAAGAGTGTGAATCAGAGAAACTTTAGGCAAAGAGATTTTTAAGAATGTTAAGAAGAAAATGCAGTAAACACTCTTATGCACACTGGAGTAGGCAACCAATTCTTGTTCAAATCCCCAAAAGCAAATGCCATAAGAGACAAGATAGACAAGTGGCACTTCATCTAACTGAAAAGCTTCTGCAAAACCAAAGAAACCATCAAGAGAGTGGGGAGATAACCCACAAAATGGAAAAGAAATATTTGTCAATTGCATATCCGACCAAGGCCTAATATCTAGGATCTACAAGAAACTCAAAGGTGCTGATGTAGATTTCTCAAGTCAGCCTGGGCTTCAAGAGCGTCAGCTTAATTGGTTGGCCAGCCAAGCCCCGGGGGAGGGTCATGGAGGGGTTGGTAAGCCTAGCCCTGGAAGTGTCAGTTCTAATGGGCTAGCAAGTCAAGCTCTGAGTGTTGTGATTTGGTGAGGGGAGCAAGTCCCGTCTCCAGGGTGTTGGCTCTAACAGGCTGGCAAGCCAAGCTCTGAGAGTGTTGCTGGTTCAATAGGCTGGCAAGCCTAGCCCCTTGGGTGTCTCAGCTTCGGAGTCTCATCTTCCTCCGGCAGCTCTCCTGGTTCAACTGGCTCTGTCGACTGGCAAGCCAGCCTCTGGGTTGCATGGTTTCTTGACTCCGATGATCTTCTGCAGCCCTTCAGGTTGCGACTCTTCAGGGTCGAGTTTCTTGTCTCATTCCCAGGAAGAATGAGGGACATGAACAGCCAGAAAACAGATTTATTGAGGACAGAAAAGCTCCCACGGTGAGAAAGGGGCTTGAAAGTGTTGCCCATCTGGGGCTGAAAACCTGGCTCTTATATAGCCCTAAGTCCAAGCCGATTTGCTAGCACTAGCTGTGAGCTGTAGCTGTTCTGATTGGTCAGTATTAAGGTAGGGACCTAATGGTGAGCTAATTGGTTGCTTTTTGATCCCAGCAGTGAGGACTTTAGCTTTAGCTTGAGGGGCTTGCAGGAACCTTGTTTACCAATGTTGAGCCTGAAAGACCTGCCAGGAGTTCACTACCTGTCAGTCTGGCTAGCTTTCTCTAGCTATCTCCTGTATCAATGCCAAAAGGAAAACAAACAAAGCTTTTAAAAAATAAACATATAATATAAATAGATGCTTCTTAAAAGAAGTCAATAGATACATTTTAAAAAATGCTCAGTCTCACTAATCATCAAAGAAATAAAAATTAAAACCACAATGAGTTGCCACCTAACCCCAGTAAGGATGGCCATCTTCAACAACTCAAAAAACAACAGGTGCTGGCGAGGATGCAGAGAAAGGGAACACTTCTACACTGTTGGTGAGCGTAAACGAATACAAACTCTGTGGGAAACACGGAGACTTTCTAAAAGATCTAAAAATCGACCTTCCATACGACCTAGCAATCCGTCTTCTGGGAATATACCCAGAGGAACTCAAACCACTCTATAAAAATGGTACCTGCACACACATATTTATTGCAGCACTATTCAAATAGCAAAAACAGGGAATCAACCGTGCTGCCCACCAAAAATGGACTGGATTTAAAAAAAGTCTTACATATACACGATGGAATATTGTGCAGCCATAAAGGACAAAATTATGGACTTTGCAGCAACTTGGATGGATTTACAGTCTATCATTCTCAGTGATCTATCACAGAAACAAAGAAGTGAGTACCACATGTTCTCACTTATAAGCAGACCCTGAACATTTATCATAGCACTATAAGAAAGGGTTTGGCAGTTGTGGGATGCTACCTGGGTAAAGAAAGATGAGGGGGCACATAACAGCAATAAGTGTGCTTGATCTCAAACCAGGTGATGTAGAAACCAAAGGGAGGCCCAAACTACCTGTACAATGACCACTTATCTATTTAATCCTGAATTGTATCCCACATCTTTAAAAAAAGAAAAAAAGAAAAGAATGTTAAGGATGTCCCCACAAAATTTTAAGTATCACGATAATCCAGAAAAGAATTCATCTTGAAGATATTTGTGGGTGTGGCCTTTGTGTAATAGAATGTAACACAATAAAATTCATAGTAGGCTGGGCTTAGTGGCTCAGCCTGTAATCCAGCACTTTGGGAGGTCAAGGTGAGTGGATTTCCAGAGTCCGCGGATTCAAGACCAACATGGACAACTTGGCGAGACCTTTTCTCTACAATAAATCAAAAAATAGCTAGCATGGTGGTGCATGACTGTAGTTCCAGCTAATCTCTAGATTACCCATAATGCTTAATATAATGAAAATCTTATGTAAATAGTTGTTCTATATTGTTTAGAGAATAATGACAAGGAAATAAGCTTGTACAAGGTCAGTATATACACAATCATTTTTTTTTGGTGGGTAATATTTTTAATTCACAACTTGTTGAATCCACAGTTGCTGGACCCATGGATAGCCTATTGTACTTATTTTGGTTATCCTATCTACATATCATCTTTGTATGTTATGTTTGTATGGATGAGGGTAGATAATTTATCTCTTTAGTTCACAGATTCTTCATAGCAAAAGAACTCACACTAGAAGAACCTCATCTGAAAACATCACCTGAGGATGTTTAATTGGCACTATTCTAGATGTTGGATTGAGATCATTATCGAATGAGATTTAGTCTGGGGGTTTGGGGGAGGGTGAGTGCGTTTTGCAATTTTGAATATAAATTATTTTTGACTGGAGAGTGAAGTGGTAGATTAAAGATGGCTGCAAATTCCCTGATACCTCTTCCACTGAGAAGTGGAGTCTAACTCTTTTCCACATGAATGTATGAAGGCCTCAGTGACTTTTTTCAGTGATAGAATATAGAAGAAACAATATTCTGGAATTTTAGGGATGAAATCATAAGATGTCTCACAAATTCTACCTTGGCCTGTTGGAATGCTTGCTCTTGGAATACTTTTGCTCAGAACACAGACATCAGAGTGAAAGGGAGAGGACACCACATACAGGTAGTCTGGTCAACAGGCCTAGCTAAGTTACCAGTTGATAACCAGCACTAACTTTCATCTGTATGAGAGAAACATTTTGGGTGTCTAGCCTAGCGAGTCATTCAGATAACTCAAGCTGTAGTTGCCTTTTGACAGCAACCACATAAAAAAAAAATCCCAAGTGAACACAGCCCTGTTGAGCCCAGTTAACCCACAGAAGTATGAGAG
>NW_006973928.1:0-2397 GCF_000164805.1 Carlito syrichta | reverse complement strand
CCAAGTTGCCCAGTCTGGTCTTGAGAGCACGGGCTCAGGAAATCCACTTGCTGCAGCCTCCCAAAGTGGTGGGATTACAGGCTGAGCCAATGAACCCAACAGAGTTCAAAGATTCTAAGACACCACCAACTGTAAAATGCTGTATTCTTTTATACACCATAGAGAAAGAAAATCATGCGTTAATCTATGATGCTTTTCTAATTTCTTACAAATAAGAATTTTATTTTATACTTGAAGAAAATATTTTATACTGATTGTAATATAAAATGTTCAGTATATATTACTGGGCTGATGTAAAACTCCGTAGTGTTGTTCTGCTTGTCCATGAAATGCAAATGTCACATGGTTGTTTGACTGGTCACAGTTCCTCACATTTGCCAATTCTTGGTTTGACTGATGTGAATCACTGTGGATTAAAGCACTTAAATAGTCTTCATCAAAGCCTGATGGTCTTCTGAATGTAGAGGCTCACTCAGGTCAAAGTGACCTTCTTTGAAACAATAAAACCATTGTTTATAGTGCTTTTCCTGATGACATTCCTCCTGTACAGGCACAAACATTTTGAGCCACCTCTGCTGTTTTTACTCCTTTGTTAAACTCAAACAGAAGGATATATTGGAAGGTTCTTTTTTCCCACTTGACATGTCATCTTATTTAACCCACAAATAGCACTAACTTTCTTCAAATCTGCAAAATGCAAGACATATTCATAAGCACAGTATTGTTACTCCAAATGACAAATGATAAACTCCCAACACTGTAGTGTTGCCAGGCCAAATCCAAATGCTATGAACCTATGCATCAACCTAATAATTCCGTACATATAGAAAAATGCAGGTCTAAGCAAAATAAATCATCTAGCTTTTTTCTAAAACTTATGCTTTACACTTCTGAATAACCTTTCATTTCAATCATTGGTTTAGTATTTTTCCACAATATTTTCCTAAGTTCCATCAAGAGCATCATCTACAAGCCAGCATTCCTAAAAGTGTTCTTATCTAGTGCTTCCAGAAATTCCAAGCCATGCATCCTCTTTCGGCATCTTTTGACATAGGACCTTTCTTGACTTTCATCACAGGTCACCAATAGAAGATTTTTCACACAATAACCAGAAATCATATCCTTTCTTCGAGTGAGTCTAAAATAGCTTCATTCATGATCAAGGGGTTGCAGTTATCCATCAGAATTGATCACTATATTTTTCAACAGGTCTATTTTTTAGTTGTTCTAATAAATGTTCACAAAATACAACATGAACAACATCCTTGGGGATTATGTTAGTCTCCTAGCTCAAATAGCTTAGCCAGTTCCTTTTCTGTCTGCTCTCCTGAGTACCAGGAAAAGCTCTGTCTTGTTTGAGGGAAAGCATTCTCATTGAATGTTTATTTGAGAGGGCCCGCCATGCCTATAAATTTTCTTCACTTCAGGATGAAGGCTTTACTTGTGAAAACAGTGTCTATTATTGAATTGCTGGCTATATGAAGGGCTGTGACTAAGTTTACACATGTACAAGCAAACAACTACACTTACATTATGGTAACCTTCTGTCAGTGATTATAATTTGCTATTGCTGAAAATTTTAATTTTGGAGATAAAAATGGGGGAAAAATGTGCATCTTAAAAATTGATGAGGCATAGTATATTATTACATTTTGTATATTTTGCATATACAAATAATTTTATAAAAACACATACACATGTGCATATATAAAATATACAAATACAGTATATACAGATATGCATACTATACCTGTATTTGTACATATATATTAATACATATCTAAACAAAGATCTAAGTACTACATGTACTACAAGTACACACTCATAAGCAGACCCTTAACATTTATCATAATACTATAAAAAAGGGATAGTCAGTAGTGTGATACTGCCAGAGGAGGGAGGGCATGGGGCACAAACATCAACAAGGGTAGCTAATCTTAAACCAGGCAAAGTGGGGACCAAGAGGAGGCACAAACTTTACCTACACAATGACTACTTATGTACCTAACCCTAAATCGTACCCCCATATCTTTAAAAAAAAACAAAACTAATAAGGCATAGTATAGTACTACATTTGTATATTTTACATATACAAATAATATATCAAAACACATAAATATGTACATATATAAAATATACAAATACTGTATATGCAGATATGCATCTATATACATACATATTATATATATATACATGTAATATATATATTAATACATATCCACATATTAAGAACTATTTTTGCTGATTTCAGACTTTTTTTCCAAAATCAGTTCTAAACTACAAATTGAGCCTTTGTACCATTGTATTTAGAGAAAGAGAAAGATATCTTTACTAAATTATTGCAGATATAAATCAAGACTCTAAAGTAATGAGATTGCAAGGTTAAGACAATTATTT
>NW_006973927.1:0-802 GCF_000164805.1 Carlito syrichta | reverse complement strand
TCTGCACTTCTTGGGAATGAAATCCAGCATGTCTACCGCATTTGGGAGAGCACTGTACACAAGTGCTGAAGCCTAAGGATTGCTCAGTAGTCAAGGTACCTCCCATTATAATGTCAAAGTTCTGAGGCTGCTGTCATAAATGACAATTAGACATGCTTGTTTCCTTGACTTTGCTTACCTCTTTTAACGTAAAAATTAGTATTTTAGTCAATCTACAGATTCAATGAAATAACCATTAAGTTAACATCCATCTTCTCAGACCTGGAAATTACAATAAAGAATTCATATGAAACAATAAACAATCATGAATAGCCAAAAGAATCTTATCAATGAAGCAAAGCAGGAGCTATCGCAATTCCAGACTTCAAATTTTACTATATTTTTACAGTAATCAACACAGCCTGGTATTGGTACAAGAATAGGTCCATAGGCCAATGGATCAGGGCAGAGAATGAAATCCTCAAATTCTCAACCCATTTATCTTTGAAAAAACCTCCAAGACCCACTGGGTAATTTAGAACATATTCATTAAATAGGGCTGGAAAAAGACTGACAGCATGTACAAGACTGAAACAGGACCCCTATCTGTCACCATACACTTTAACTCTAAATGCATCAAAGACCTAAACATAAAAAACCAGATTACAATAGTCTTAGCAAACTCAGGAGACACTATTAGGGAAACTGGAACTGGCAACTAATTACTATCGAGAGACCTAAATACTCCTGCCTTAAGAAATAAGTTAGACAAGTGAGATATCATCAAATTAATATACGTCTGCTAAACAAAAGAAACCATCAG
>NW_006973926.1:0-766 GCF_000164805.1 Carlito syrichta | reverse complement strand
TTTTTATGCCAACGTGTCCAGCTCCATTATTGGAAAGAGACATTATATACAAAATTAAAACTCATATTATTTTTTGCCCTCACCATTATGCTTTTTGGGTGCCTTTTGTTTAACTTTGAATTTCCCTAATTGTTCTACATGGAATCCTATCTAAACCTTGCCATTGCATATAAACTTATTGCTTTAGTGATAGCTCGGAGGTCAAGAAAAGTATAAAAAAGGTGTCTGGTATAAGGTATGTTTTTAGTAAGAAAGGGTAAAGGAAATAGAAATAATTGTATAGGAAAAAGTCTTGTGTGGTACATTTGTGTTCTGTGGTAAATGGTTGGCTGTTTGGGAAAAAAAGAAAGGGAAAGGAAGACAAAATGGTATAAAAAAATAGAAGGTTCAAGCATAAAAAAATGGCTTAAGTATGTCAAACATGGTATGTAAAAGACAGGAAGCTTTTTGGCCATAGGCCTGTTTTAATTGTAGTACCTTACACTGCTCCTCAAATAACTTGGCTTTGTAGACCGTGCCCTGTGTGACAGTTAGTTGTAGCCCACTTTACTGGGCAAGTGGACTCCCACTATCCTCCTCCTTCACTTCTTACTTTTGCAAAAAATCATTTTTTTATCTTCCTTCAGGTTACCAGTGCTCAACCTCTACAAAATGCTAACTTGGTTTTTACATATGGCTCCTCTTCTGAAACAGTGGTTACTGTTATTAGTAGTGTTACTTCTTGTTTTCAAATAGATTATAATTCCACTCAACGAGTTAAGCTGTT
>NW_006973925.1:0-863 GCF_000164805.1 Carlito syrichta | reverse complement strand
TAATTCCGGCTGCTTGGAAGTCTGAGTTGGAAGGATCGCCGGAGACCAGCAGGTCGAGCATGCGGTGGTCAGGAGCGGGCACTGCACTCCTGTCTGGGCGACAGACTGAGACTCCAACTCCAAAAAAAGAAACAATTAAAGCTCTAAACGAGGTAGTCTTTTTAAAAATTCTTTTAAAGCAGTCTTTATTGAGAGGACAGAGAAACTCCAATCTGGGAGGGGAGCTGAGTGGGTTGCCCACGAGGTAATCTTTTATTATTATGGTCATGGAGTTCTGTTGGAGCTTGTTTGTAGCACAACCAAATAATATTTTAGCACTTTCTTTAGCTTACAATCTTTTGGATATTTTAGTACTGCATAACTTCCTTTGAGCAGTTTTTCCTAGAGGATTTGAACATTGTTTTTGCTAAGATCATAACCAATTTTAAAGAATTTTCAATTCTCTAAATTTTTATACCAATGCAGAGCCCAAATACTTACTACTTTGTTAATCTAAACTTTATATTGGTTTATACATATTGGGCCCCAAATTCTCTTTTGTTCTGTGTGCCTCTTTGTAAATGCTTGGTGATTAAATGTGTCAGATTTATCAGATACTTTGTTGCAGAGTACAGCATTATGCTTTGTTAGAAGTAATACTAGGGGACTAAATGGAAATATACTTTTAAAAATATACATTGTGTTAAAATAAAAAGGGAATGTGATTTTATATTTCCTTCAAATATATAAGGGAAACGCTTCTCTAAGGATTGCACATCTGTAATATTTAATCAGAATTAACAAACAGAAAATACAGAGTGCAGCAAGAAAATGTAAACAAATTTTAAGAATGGAAAAAGCTGTATTACATTATGATACTGTTC
>NW_006973924.1:0-800 GCF_000164805.1 Carlito syrichta | reverse complement strand
TGTCACGACCAAAAGATTTATAGCAAATTTAATTTTAGGTATACAGCTTTGATAGCCATTGCTGCTTCAGTTTCAGTTTCAGCCATAACTTTAGCTACAGAAGTCCATACTGCTTCATTTACAGATCAGTTATCCAAGAATATCTCATTATCTTTAGCTGCTCAACAAATTATTGACCAAAAGATAAAAAGTAAAGTTAATGCATTAGAAAAGGCTATTTTGATTATAGGACAAGAACTTGTAATCTTGAAAATTAAATTGGCCTTGTGATGTCATTCAGAGTTTAATGGATTTGTGTCACACCTCTCCAAGTGAACAAATCTATTCATACCTGGGATAGGATTAAAAATCATATCTCTGGAATTTGGGACCATTCCGATATAAGCTTGGATCTTTCCAAACTTCATCAAGAAGTACAAGATATTAGTTTGGCTGAAAAACAATTTGAGTTCACCCAAATGACTCAGTAAATCTTTAACAATTTTTCTTTATTTGTCAACAAAAAATCATTATTGTCTATATTAATCAATGTGGGGATTTGTGGAGGAATAATTTTGTTACCATTATGCTTACTTCCAGTAATCTTCAAATCATTGAAAAATAATATCTCTCAACGAAGCACAGAATTTCATGGCTTCGTATTAAAAAACAAAAAAGGGGGAGATGTTGGGATCCAGCCTTGGAGGGCAACCTGATTGATAGGGTCCTGGTAGGCTGAAGACCCTGGGTCACAGGGCAAGCCTGGGAAGCTGAGGCCCTCTGTCTTCCACCTTTGCTGTTTGGTACTGCCAAAGAATTCG
>NW_006973923.1:0-2653 GCF_000164805.1 Carlito syrichta | reverse complement strand
TACAGTTTCTACTTTTTCCTATTTGTTCTTTATTATGAATCTAAATTCCTTCTACATTGTTTTCTTTGTGTTAAATATGTCACTCTTCTTTCTTTCTTCTTTCTTTCTTTTTTCTTTTATGAGTCAGAGCCTCACTTTGTCACGCAGGCTGGAGTGCAGTGGCACACACCCGGCCACCGTAGCCTCAATCTGCTGGGTACAGGCAATTTTTTCACCTCAGCCTTCCAAGTAGCTGAAACTATAGACACACAGCATCATGCCTGGTGAATTTTTTATTTATTGTAGAAATGAGGTCTCACCAATTTGTCCAGACTGGTCTCGAACCACTGGGCTCAGGCAATCCTTTCACCTTGGCCTCCCACAGTGCTGGGATTACAGGCTGAGCCACCACGTCCAGTCTCTTTCTTTAAAAAATTCATCTTGAATTCTATGTACTTTCTGATTATCTCCTTGTAAGTCAGAGACCACAGAATAATTGAGCCAGTATAAATTTTAGCTTCAGGCAGATATAGGTCTTCAAACATTTCTGTCATTTATAGCTGTTTGGCTTTGGATTACTTATGTAGATACAACTCAGTGTAAGTTTAAGCCCTTACACTCCACATGCCATTTCTTAATTATCATTTCTGACCTTTTACTTTACACATCATGGGAGTGAAGTTCTCCAGTTAATTCTCCCATAGGCAGAGTTAAGATTCTTTTCACATTTTCTCCAAGGAACTAGTGAAATTCTAGTTTTTAGCCTTGGAAGTGTGAGCCTTTCTAATTGCTGATTTTTAAAAGTTATAGATGGTAAGGGAAAATATTACATCTTAAAAACAGCAAAACATTAATTTGCGTCAAATAATTAGCTTTAAAATGGTTAAATCTAATAGTAATACATTGTACAAAAATTCCCCAGAAAAGACTTCTAATATTATTGTTGTATTTTGCTAAATTAACATTTTAACTCTGAGGTGTGTAATTCCAATTGATTGCCTTTGTTAATCACATAAAGTCCTGATATAATATTTAAATGATCATCTCTGTGTTCTCAAAAGTATAACACTCAACTTTTCTCAAGGTATAAATGTGAAAAGCCATTCGTAATCACTGGTTATTTCTATATTCTCACATGCATAGAAGGAAGAAATGAAATGACACATTAAACAAGGGGGTTGCACACACACACACACACACACTCCAGAACTATGTTTTGGAGGGGGGGTCTTTTGTGGTACAGGCTTCCCCCCTTAGGTAAGTGTTCTAGGCTGCATTTGGCTTCAGCTAATTTTTTGGTGTTTTTTTTTTTTTTTTGAGATTTTTTCAACACATTTGTCTATTTCACAGTGCATGATTTACTAGCGCACCTGTCTAAACTGCGCTGAGCAGTCAGCTGTCTTTTCACCAGATCTTGCTCAGGAGCGACTGTTTTGTTTGTTTTGTTTTCCCAGATGAAAAATGTCTTCAAAGAGAAACATTTTGCCAATGTGGAAGAGGTGAAACAAAAATCGTCAGAAACACTAAAATACATCAAAATTGCGAGTTCTAAAACTGTTTTGAGCAGCTGAAAAAGCATCTTTAAGGTATATTGCATCAAACACAATACTTTGAAGGTGACTAAAGTTTAAATATAAGAATAAATACACAATTAAAAAACATATATTCCTGTTTTTTTCGGATCCCCTTGTATTTCTCATTTAAATATGATTTGAGAGTTTTACCTAAGCTAAAATTTTACCATCTATAAATTGAGAAAGAAAACTACCTTCCACATAGGCAGTTAGATGACATAATGATTAGTTGACAGAATACTCATGAAGATCCTGGTCCATTGTAGATATGTGGTAGATTCTGTTTCATCCCCAGCCCCAATGCTTGCTTGCTATTCTTCCTCCTCTAACCTTGTTTTCCTCGTTCTTTTTTGTTTGTTTGTTTCCAATAATTTATCTGCTTTTTGTTTTAGTTTTGTTTCACTGCGATCTTTTTCTCTTTCTTTCCCTAAATTGTATGTGTCTTGCAAAGGATGATAGTGTTTGTGTTTGTTTTTTTTTTTTTTTTGGCTCTTCCTCAGATAATACATTCAAAATTATAGCACACGGTTGTTAGGAGAGATAAGTGACACAGTTCCTGGGTAGTGTTGGTTATACTTATTTGCATTACTTCACATTTGACATCCTAGGGTTTTATTTACATGATGTCATTCAAAAAAGCTGTTTAAACAGATAAGCATTTAGTAGTAAAACAACTGATAAGATAAACATCCAGTGAGATAGGCTTTTTTCATTTGATACACAAAACATCCAAAAGGTTGAAAGGGAGAAAATATCTCTTTTGTTTTTCAGCTGAAGTGCAACTAGGTATACTATTCCATCACCTTAGGTCTTTACTTTCATGATCAAAACTGCTTCTGGATTGAATTTGATTAAGGTAGCTATGAGATCTTTTGAAACACTATGAATTTAAACAGTTATGAAAAGGACAATAGAATTCCTTCCCCTGATGATTCTAAATGATTAATATAAAGTTAAAACATATTTCCTATTTCTTCATTTTTTTCTCAGTTGGAAATGTGAACTAAATATATTTTGAGGTTCAAATGTATTTACCTTGTGGAGAAGTTACTGATACTTTCTTCCATAAATTATGTATCAGTGCTTTATTCCTGACTCAA
>NW_006973922.1:0-783 GCF_000164805.1 Carlito syrichta | reverse complement strand
TTGAATCAGACTTCTCTTGTAAGCAAAGACATCCTAACAAATACACTGATTTTTGTGTGCAACTAAGTCCCAGTAGAGTCTTCTCTCCTTTGACAGTAGTGAAGAAGATGCATTTAACATTTTGTGAGTTAATATTTTTTAGTCTGATGTCTTATAATTTAATGTATGTTTATTTTGTTCTTGTTTAAAGTATATAACCAGGCCAGGCACGGTGGCTCGGTGGCTCAGCCTGTAAGCCCAGTATTTTGGGAGGCTGAGGTGAGTGGAATCCCTGAGCCTGTGGGTTCGAGACCCAATTGGACAACTAGGAGAGACCTGTCTCTACAATAAATCAAGAAACTAGCAGAGCGTGGTAGCATGAGCCAGTAGTTCTGGCTACTGGGAAGGCTGAAGAAGGATCGCCTGAGCCCGGCAGGTTGACGTTGGGATGACTGTGAGTGTGCCACTGCACACCAGCCTGGGCAACAGAGTGAGACTCCAACTCAAAAAATAAAAAAAAAAGGAAAAAGCGTATAACCACAAAGCACAATTTTAATTTTTGTTTTGTTTTTAACAATTATGGGCAGGGGCCCTTTAAGAAATTTGGGAAAGGAAGTAAATACCCTGTAAAATGGGTAGAAAGGAAGTTAATGTCCTCTGATGTGGATACATATCTGCCGCTCTTTGCTAAGTCATTTTAAAATCAAAGCTAGTGCCTCACTAAGCTGGTATTTGTGAGAATGGTCCCTCAAGTCTTCTTAATGAGGAAAAATAAGTCATGTGTGTACATGACGAGGAGGTGTC
>NW_006973921.1:0-599 GCF_000164805.1 Carlito syrichta | reverse complement strand
TTTTACTAAAAAGATAACTGCACCAGTATGTTTTTCAGCTCGAATCACAATTGCAATAAAACATGGTAACAACCGTGTTGCCATCAAAGCTGGAATTGATCAAATAAATGTGGTATAAAAAGATGGAATATTATTCCACCATTAAAAAGGACAGAAATAAGGGTTTTGCAGAAAGTTTGATGGATATTGTGGTAGGTCATTTTCAGTGATTAATCACAGAAACAAAAATAAATTTCCGTATGTTCTCACTCATGAGCCGCACTTGATCACTTATAATGCTATAAGAAAGTGATTGGCACAAGTGGAAAACATTATATGGGGAGGGGTGAGGTTGGCAGTGGAGGGATACTGCTAAGGAAGAAAGAGGCATACCGAACCAACCAGGTACCCTTCATAATCAGTGTTTGTAAATCTAACTCTGAATTGTACCCCACATTTTTTAACAAATTAAAATAAAAATAAATAAATAAATGAAAGGTGTAAAATATGCAAGTGACTTTATTATGTTGTTCTATTTTTTTTCTTTACCTTAAATATGGCTGCAATTCAGGGTTTGGCCTAGAAATGTTCATTATGAAGGGATTGATTTTTTTAAGAAG
>NW_006973920.1:0-742 GCF_000164805.1 Carlito syrichta | reverse complement strand
AAACTGAAACAGGTAACTCTGCTTGAAGTATCTAGAGATCCAAGATAAAACCACAGAAGAGACACAAATGAACCAGAAAAATTTTCTTTCAAAGAAACACAACTCTCTCTGCAAAAGAGTGTACACGAATATATATAAATAATATTTCAGTTCCTGAATGTTGTTTAAAAGTTCCCCACAAACAGGAGAAAAAATTATGCAATTATTTGAAGATGAAGATTCTCTTTCTCCTATTTCCTGATGAGAACACACAAGAGCCATTTCAGCAGCTAGAAAAATCTGCAAAAAAATGCTCCTAATTATGATATTAATGCACACCCTGCCTTTAATGTTTTATTTTAACTTTTTTTATTTTTTAAATAAGAGAAAATTATATATTTAGATTTTTCATGATTAATTATCAGTTGTATCTCATGTAATATGAGGGAGGACCTCCTCAAAAAAATAGGAATTATCTTTTGGAGGACAGGCCCCTCATAAGACAGGATTCCCCAGCTAGGTAAGTGTTCTAGGAACCCATCAGAATCAATGTGCCAACTAATATTGTTGTGAGATGCTGCACTGTGGAAGAATTGTCCAGAGTTGTGGAAAACGGGGTTAACTGATTCTGCCACCATGACAACACACCCTGCCTACACTGTGCTGAGTGATCAGCAGTTTTTGAACAAAAACAGTATAATCTCCATGCCCCACCCTTCCTATTCACCTGATCTTACCCTGAGCAACTTTTTATTTTGTTTCC
>NW_006973919.1:0-846 GCF_000164805.1 Carlito syrichta | reverse complement strand
TCTGAGAAGTGTAGTGAGATGCCAACAAGCATTTAGCTTGACACTTAAACACTGAGATGTTTGCTTATATAAAAATCAACGGAATTAATAAGCCTAAGAAGACTAGACAGCTATCCTTCATGAAAATTTACTGGGGAAGTTTCACTTTTTATTTTTGGTCACATTTAATGCTATAATTTTACATTTTACATTTTACGCCACCAAACTGGTGCAGTTTTGGTGCTCTAAACTTTTCCAAATGGACACATTGCTGCATTGTATTTTAAAGACTTCAGTTGTCCAATTTTTTAAAAGTGTTGATAGTTAAAAAAGGTACACCACTTTGCTATGTTGCCATGGACTGCAAACCAGAGACTGGGATGAGGAGAAAAGGCTTCCTGAGGGGCTCCCCACTTCTTGTCACCACGGATTTTCATTGCTCTTTATAATGGCAGCAACAAACTAGGAATTTCCTAGATTCAAGTATCTTTTGCCCCAAAAGTCCAAATTGGAGAAAATGTTGCAGAAACAGAAAAAAATAAGAGGAAGAAGACAAACACTCAGAATATGAAGGAGAGGAAAGGAAGCATGTGGCATGCCCACACCCACCACAGCTGTCCTTGGGAATCCATTTGCGATGGAGATGCTCACACATCCCCAAGAGCTGTGCACATCCCAAAGGCCATTATTATCTTTGCGCTAATGAGTAAAGCTGATTATTATAGTTCTGACAACCATTAAAAATAAGCCATTTTCATATTAAATGAGTAATTTCACCTGATTCAGATATCTCTTAAAATATATTGAAATGTGAACTTTTCCAAGCAATCATTAAACATGCTAACTCTGTTACCAAGCAACACAATC
>NW_006973918.1:0-733 GCF_000164805.1 Carlito syrichta | reverse complement strand
CCAAAAAAGACAATGCATTTAATTTTTCATTTCTATGTTTAAAAAATGGGAACGTATACCAGACTTTGTCTATCTGTGTACTTAAGAATATAAAGATTTAAATACAGACATATACAAAGCTACCTCTTCAATTGGACACATTTTCCCTTTGCATGTTTGTTAACAGGATTCAACCCTTTAGTGAAAAATTATTCATTATGTAAATTTCTTAGATTAGAACATCTATAAATATCATCAACATATTGTTTTATTGTGCCATCCAGGAGGTGGGGGGAGGAGGAGGAGGAGGAGGAATAAGAAGAGGAAAAAGAAGGAGAAGAGGAAGGAAAAGCAGAAGGATAAGAAGAGGGAGGGAGGAGGAAGAGGAGGAAGAAGAAAAGGAAGGAAGGAAGGAAGAAAGGAAGGAAGGAAGGAAGGAAGGAAGGAAGGAAGGAAAGAAGGAAGGAAGGATTTAAATGAGAGAATCGGGGATGCAATCTTATAATTTATCCATTCCAAAAGCTAAAAAAAATCAATCACCTCTCTGTCATTCAATTATCCAATTATATCCAATTGAAATGTTTTATCATTTCTAGAGTTCAAGCAAAAAAAAAAAAATTCCATAGTAAGTGAGTAACAGAAACATGTATTAACAGTAAGACTATTTAATATAGACTGAATTCTTTTATTCAATTTTGAGGGACCCTCACAATGTACAACTACATAAAGTCTTTAGTATGAGAATTATGTCACC
>NW_006973917.1:0-858 GCF_000164805.1 Carlito syrichta | reverse complement strand
TTCTTTAGTCTATCTTCCTTTAATCTGCCTCTTACCATGAATATCTGAAAGATGCCAACCCACACTTCCAGAATTTTGCCCAGAAGTCACCCTCACAAGGTCCACACATTGATTGGATACATTTTCAATCACCCAAGTAACCACAGAGGACATCTTGCCCATTGTTTTGCTCAACATGATGGAGACCAGCATTTTTCCAGCTGGGTATGAAATTTTTCTAAACAGCCTCTGTTGTTCATTTGCTCATTATTTTTTCAGTCTTTGGCCCTGGGGTCTTCTTAATTGCTTTGCCCCAAAGTCCATGTCTCAAGTTTGAGTTGCATTGTTGTTGTTTTCAGCACTTAACTAACCACTTCAAAACTTAGCTGTTTAAAAGGACAACCATGTGTCCACACTGGTTTATCTCATCAGGGACTAGTCAGGTCTCTGTGACCAAGAGGCACCTCCTCAGGTCAGCTGATTTGGGCTCCCCGTGGAGCCTCAGTTGCCAGCAAGTTTTACCCGTCTGTTCCACAGCAGGCAGGGTTTGTACAGGAGGATAGCTTGCAAGATGTCTCAGGGAGGTGCTCAGAACTTCCATGCATTCAAGTGCTCAAGACACTTTGAAGACTGCCCAGGCTCAAGGAGCAGAGAGGACCTCACTTCTGCCACTAGAAGTGGCAAAGTTTCTGTCCATTTTTTGGAACTGTCACCCTTCACCCACAACAAGTTCTTGAACACAAGAATATATTTTGGTGGGTTATTATGAATAAGAAGAAAAGATGCTGACAGAAATGAGACCGAATTGCCTTCTTTGAATTCCTGATAGAGATGCCTTTGAACAATCACCAACAAAGCTGTCTGCTTTTTTCTTACCAC
>NW_006973916.1:0-9722 GCF_000164805.1 Carlito syrichta | reverse complement strand
AGTATCTGAGTGGTAAGTGAAATGAAGAAAAAGCATCACCACTTATACAGATTTTCTTAGAAAGAAGACTTTGCTTTTCCTTCGTAATAATGGAGAAAATTGATAGATAAGTTTTTTTTAAAGACTGTGAAAGGCTTTTAGTTCTGTTCTTTTGCTTATCCAGTCTCTCCAAATTTTATATCCAGTGTTTATTATAAGTGCTTTTGAGAAAATATGGTTGTGACAATTTTAGTTCTAAACTGCACTAGAAATAAATTTGAAGACATCATCTTTCATTATCAGATAATTTATCCATCGGTTTGAAATGAAAGGACAGTAGAAAATACATTGAGTCCCAAATTCTTTTTTTTTTACATTACATCCCAAAACAAACCCTTAGAATTCCTCTGTTTTGACAAGCACCAAATGAAAAGCCATCATTGGACAGTTCTTTTGTATAACACATATGTTATTGTGTATTATATACATTTATAAATTTATATATTTACGTATTATATATACTATTCTTTTATATATTTTTTACTATTCAGTTGAGGTATTATTTTATATTGCATAAAAATATTGGACTGTGATAGAAAATGTTATTTATAACAGCAAGATAAAAGCAGAAAATACAAGATGAAGAAGGAAGTACAGTATAAAAAAGTGTTTACAAAAATTTGGGGGTTTCACTATGAAATAGATGTTGACAGAAGTTAACCATTTTTCTGACCACTAACTAAGGAGTTCATGAGATCACTAAAAGCATTTCATACTAGTTCTTCATTACTGTCTTATAAATGTCGAAGTGTAGTAACATCTGACAAAACTTTACAGTAGTTTGTCTGCAAAATTAATTATCATTCCATTAGAACTAACTCAGCTTGAATATAGATTGGTTGACTTTTAGAGCTTAAGCCAAAAGGTTTACAATATAATTTTCCAGTTAGCAGACAAGTGTTACTGAACTTGAATGCACAGATGCCACGACACAAAGCATGGTCTGAGAGACAAAGGTGGAAATACTCTCCTTTAAGAAAGACAGAAAGGTTAGTGTCCATAAAAATATTAGTCTATGAAACATTAATTCATTGATAAGCATAAATGAGTTAAATTTCTTTACAGACTACTTTTTTAAGACTTGATACTGTATGAAAAGCAACAGAAAACATAGTGGAAGCAGAGTAGTTTATTTAATGGATATGTGTTGTCTTTTTATTGCAGCTGACTACTCTAGAAATTATGCCCTTACATAATGTGTATTGTCTATTTCTTCATCTTTGACTAGACAGCATGGCGACAAAATTATGACCTCAAGAAGGCATTCTTTGAACTGTCCGAATGTTGTTTCTTTTGGTGACAGTGCCCCCACCTCTCAAAACTAAGGCATCTTACACAATCAGCTAAATGAATAGTGACAGCTAACATTTTGTTTTTAAACTCCTGTCAGTGTTTAGGCATAAAATGCTTGATGCAAAATAAATCAAACACCCAGTGATATGCAAGTGAAACATTTTGTTAAAACAGTCTCTGACATACTTGGATATAAATCTGATCCCTTTTTAGCTTATAAAATGCTTTAACTTTAAATGAATTTGAAAAATCTAGAGGTTAAAATTGAATCACTAATCTGGAGTGTATATCATTGAAATTGTCACATGCATTTATAACCCTAAAAGTTTCATTAAAGAGAATTGTGCATTAAATAAATTGGAAGGATTCTTTCCTACTTTTTGTCTTCCTGAATTGCTTGATTGTTTTTAGAAAGAATTCAACTACTTATTTACATTTTTTCTAGTTTATACTACCTACCTAGCACACAGATTCAATGCAGTTTTGAAAGAACATCAATCGACCTCATCATTTATTCCATTTTGAAAACAAAAATCAAATTAGAACCGGCTCACATAATGTTTGTTCAGTGTTGCCTTTCTGAAGGCACCCTTTGCATTTTTTCTTCACCTCTCTGTTTGAACTGTAGTCTCGGTAAGAGGCTTATTAGGGGACATTAGGAACTGGAGCTAACCAGAATTCCAGAGCTTGCTTTGCTCTTATTAATGCTTAGTAGAGTAGAATGGATTTAAACATTTCATAGGCATTCAGTAATTTGTGTGTAATCACCTTGTTAGCAGACGAGTAGAAGTAGAACAGGCTTGTGAAATGGTGTTAGTGATCACATGGATAATTTACAGACTTTTGCCATCAGAAAGAGTATTATTGTTGGCTAGTATGAAGCTGTGAAATAGAACTAGCAATAAGTAAAAAAAAACTTAATAAAGATTTTGTAACAAGCATCTTCAGGGCTAACAACCCCACTTGGTCCTTTTGAAGCAGCCATAATTTATGACATAGGCAATATATCAAATGCATAAGATAGTATTATGAAGCATTCATTCGAAAAGGGTATTTGCAACATTAGTTCCAACTTCCTGCAAGGGACATGATTAAATGGTTAATGAAAGGTCTCTTTGCATATGCATTTTGAAACAGCAATTAGGCACTGACTGAGAAAATCCCATCCAATCCTCTCATTTTTCAGTATATCTCATTCTTGAGTTATAAATCATAGAGAATTTTTGAACAGCAATATGTAGTACCTGAGATAGTTACAAAAACATAAAAGAGAATATTTTGGGTACAAAACAGTCATAAATACATAACTTCATAATTTAATTTTAATACTTAGCCTATTTATTTAGTCTTATTGCTTGGCATTTATATCTGACACTATTTCTGTACTTTGATTGGCATAATTAAGTAGGGGGAATAAATAGGCACTATTATTTTACATATCACTGGTAAACAATAGAGAGGGAAGGAGAAGGAAGATGTAGCAGAGGTATGTATGTGTTTTTCCAGTTCTCAGTAATCCATTGGAGACTGTTCTGTAAATGATCATTGAAGGGCTGCAAGCTAGACTATAAATACAGGAAAGAAAGTGGCAGCTCCGGCATTTCATAACTATGTGTCCTCGAAAAGTGCTTTGTGAGTTTGTCACCAATGATAATTTAGATAGAACCTCATTACTGAACATCTCAACTCTTTAAAAACATTTTGCCTTCATACAACCTTTTGACTTTAAAATAAAGGACTATTTTAATGCCAAGGTTCTTTTGTGTTCCACTGGAAAATTCAGTCAACACAAAATCTCATTGATTATTACTGTGGTCTACAGTCTCTATTTAATAAAAGCTGCACAGATAAATTGAATAGGTCTCTAAGACCCAAGTATATAATTCAAACATTTTGTACTTTTTTAGTCCTTTAAATATAAGATAATGATTATCACTAAGAAGTAAACAAGTGTAAAAATCATTTTTAAAAGTGATTTTAGACTAAAATAAATGTTACAGTGAATAAACCTCTTATTGTGAAGCTGTGTCTTCTATTTGCCTTGCTTGCTCTGTTTATATCCTAATCTTTGTGGATAGCTGAGGCACTTTTAAAAATATAAATCATTTGGACTGATTGAGATAACTATATTTGTGTTCCCCAAGAGCTCATAGTGTAAAAAAACTTTACAAAAATATGGCAATATTAAGCCTTATGTTAAGTCTTAAGAATACAACCAACTATTGTATTATGCTGAAAGAAAATTGTTTCATTTTTCATTAACATTTTCCAAGAGGGGACCCTGAAAAGCATTTTTTAAAATGTTGTCATATTAATTAGGAATTGGTGTCAGTTTACCCCACAAGCTAACCTCTGGTTTGCTCTAACATTCCATACCTTCTTTCCAGAGAGTATGAGTGAAGGTCCGTCCTTGTTACCGTTAGGTTCATGGCAGAACCGACCTGAGCTGAGCTTGGAGCAGACAGGTACCACGAAAGTGGCTCTCCTGAACGCTAGACACTCCTCCAGCTTGACCTTATCCATTCATTTTAATTCACAGTGTCCCTTCAGCCAAGATCAATATTGTGTGAGATACATGGAGGTTTTGTTGTTATGACCAGTGAGGAAGTATTAAAACAAATTGGTTTAATTTATTAATGTGTGGGGCAGAACAAAGGTGTCTGATTGCTGAAGTAGATCCACGAGCAAATAAACTGACTTGTTTATAAATTAGTTTTCCTCAGCTACATCATTTTAATTATTTTTCATGTTTTACCTATATGTCTATACTGCTTCATTATGAACCTCAAGAAATTTAAGTAAAAAAATTTGAATGGATAAAAAAATATGTGTTGAGTTCATTATACTCAGGGTTATAATAAACTTTTAAAACTATTATACTGGCCAGGCTCGGTGGCTCAGCCTGTAATCCTGTGCTTTGGGAGGCCAAGGTGAGTGAATTGCCTGAGCCCGCGGGTGTGAGACACGCCTGGGCAACTTGGCGAGACCTCATCTCTACAATAAATTAAAAAAATTAGTTGGGTGTGGTAGCAGGTGCCTGTAGTTTCAGCTACATGGAGGGTTGAGGGGGAAGGATCGCCGGAGACCAGCAGGTCGAGGCTGCGGTGGCCGGGAGCGTGCCACTGCACTCCAGTCTGGGCGAATGAGTGAGACTCCAACTCAAATTCCTAGTTTTGTGAATTTTTTTCAATGTGCCATTTCTATTATACGCATGGATGAGACTATCTCTTAAATTTCTGCCTTAGTTTGCTCATTGGTGAAATGGACACACAAAAGGATTTTGAATTACTTGAGACATTATATATTACAAATTACAAGGAATATATCATGATTATTTTCACGTCCATTGGAGATGCTGCTCTTCTGAATTACTTTTGGTGTATTAACATACCATTTATTAAAGAGATCTCTTTAAACATTATTTAATAATAATAACAATAGTAGTAGTAGACTAATACATAGTCAAGATTAGAGTAAGATCATTAGAGTGACTTATCTTTCACCATTTTTAATATATTTAGGGTAAATGTCTCCCAATTAGGACACTAGACATGAAATGTCAATTTTACGGTTCTGATTATTATATCCGATCATCAGAATCTTATTCTGATTATCAGAATATTGTATTTAGCAGTAACAGTTAATTCTCATTCTTCATAAATATTGATGTTTACATGAGATGATTATTTGTCCTCTTACCTAATTCACGCTACAACAAAGTGAATGAAATAAGACATTGCTCCATTAAAACACATGATGGAAAAACAAACTGTTTTAACAGAAATGGAAATAGCCTTTGTTCTCTTCAGAATTACTTTTGGTTCATATGTTTGCAAGATATTCTTTTATTTAAAAAATAACATAAGTATACAATTTTTACTATAACTTCGTAAATGGTTTGGGGAGGTTTTTTGTAATGATAGATATGCTCAGAGTCATTGGCATTTTCTGCCATTTGATGAGTCTCTTTATATTACATAAATGATTTTCTTTAAACACATAAGTATATTTAACTTTTTTCTGTATAGTTCATGATGTTCCATTTTCCCACTGCAGAGAAACATATGACTTCAGTGTAGTGCTTTTCAAGTGTAGCATATACCACTGAGAAATACATCTCTTAACTTTTTGTTTTGTGTTTGTTTAGGTACCTTAACAATGAACATGCATTGGACGACTGAAGCACTGCCCAGTGTCGAGTGCAAATGCAGGACAGAGTGCAACAGCTGTCAGATGCTCACTTACTGAACTCTTCTCAGATTTCTGGTGTATTAAATTGAGCACTGAGTACTGAGTCTTTTAAGCTACATCTTATTGTATAAGTTACACAATGACTAATAGAGATACATGGGATACTAGATTGTTTTTCACCATGGCAATGTCTGATGACTCAGGATGGACCACTATAGTTCAATATACTTATCATTTAGATTTAAGTTAACTTGATACCACATTATATACATTTGAGTATATCTCCAAATTGTCAAATCTAAGTTTTTCCCAATATAAGTTAGGCCAGATTCCCAACTAGATACAATTTTATACAAGAAACAGTTTTTACATGAGCCAATCTTGATATTTTCCACGGGACTTTATATTATAGCAAAAGACCAGTCTTTACAATATTATGCCTGTATTATAACACCCTGAAAAAAACCTTTTCTTTTCCACCTCTAGTGCATATTTAATTTAAAAACTTATAAAAATTCTTAATACTTGTCTTTAACTAGAGTAAAAGCAAATAATTTCTATCACAGATGGTAGTGTGTTGTATGAAATGATTCTGTTTTAAGTTTTTTAAACAATTGTTAATGTTGAAACAGAATTTAGCCAAAAATAAATAGAATTTATAGGACTGATCAGAAAGCAATTATATAATCCAAAGTCTGACACTGTTGTTGTTTTAACTAACTCTTTAAGGCTTCCTCTAATATTTCATCTTAAAGATTACCTTTTCTCAATCAAATTAATATTTTGTTTCATTTAACTGAAGATACAATTTGTTTTTCTTCATATTTTACTGCCTCTTAAATTGTCTTAAGTTCATCACTTCATTGCTGTTTTCCAGAGAGATATTAAATATACTCAGTTTTGACTTGTGAGATAATCAAGAACATATAAAAGGCATCATCATCGTTATAGTCTGAAAAGCTTTTTGTAAACCTGTTTACCATTTATAAACAGTAGACTGAAACATAAGAGTTCAGCTGACGATATAATCTGTAGTGTGACCAATTATGCCTCTTTTTTTTTCTTCTGCTGTGTCTGACTGATGGAAAAGTAAGGTCCATCAGTTGTAATGAGACCCAGTGCAAGTGTAGATGCTGACTCCATGGCAGAACTCAGCGTTTCACACTGCCTTGTCTCTGTCACTCTATTGAATTAGATTGATGATAGCAGATTGCAGGGGACATTAACTGGACCTCAGTGGGAATGCATGAAGTGTATAGACAATCCTAGCAGGCACTTCACTTTGAGAACCCTTCACCCCTTCATAGCTGTTGGCACTAGTCCATTGCTAACAGTGTTCACAGGACTTTAAAGAGACACCACAGGCCTTCTAATTTATGGCTTCAGTAACTTGTTACTGTCGAGGCAACTGTGACCTCAATTCTCTTATTGACAAAAAGATGAAGTGGTATTTGTTTTTTCTGACCTTTTAACATAAGGAAAGCTATAAAAGTTTTCCCCCTCCATAGCTAAATTTGCATTTCCTCCCAGATAAGTTCCTACTGACACAGACTTTTATATGCACCAATCATTACTCTGAGACAAGCTCAATGATAAGATGTATCACTGCAATAAAATAGCTGTATCAGTCATTTCTAAAATGCTTCTGATCTCACTCTTTCTTAACATATTTCTAAAGAACGTGAATGTCTTCAAACAATGATGACCCACTTACACATGCGACCCTCAGAGTCCAAACCACCTCCCAAACCTGCAAGTGCATACTGCTTTATAAACAGTAAATAGCTCTACTGATGTAACAGACTAAGAAAATGAACAATTTAGTGACAGTTAGAAAACAATGAGTGTGAGGAAAAATATGGCAATAAAATGTAAGTAAAATGCAATCACTTGTCAAATTGTATGTTTCTTTTAAAGTAATGCTCTCTTTTACAAAACCTATCCAATCTACACCATGGGTGACACTAAGCAAAGTACACCTATCAGTGCACAAATCACTGCCTTGAGGCTGAAGCCAGAGAGAATTTCTTTCTGTGATAGATTTACAGATATGAAAAGGAAACCCTCTTTGAGCAACCTGAAAAGCAGTAACAGTACAAATCAGAAATAGAAAGGTATGGGGTATGCCAAAGAAGACGTAGATCAATCACAAGATACATGTAAGTAGATTTTTTAAACAAATATTATGTCAAAAATGTCATCATATTTTTTCCAGTCAATTTTGTCCTATTTTTCTGATTATTTCAGTTTAAAATGTATTTCACATATGGATATGTTTTTCTATATATTATACATAATGTTAATTTAGAGAGCTTATCACAAAAGGAAATGGGTGATTATAGAAAATAACTGTAGTTTTCCGCAAAAATATATGAGATTTAAGCTCAACCTGAGAATGGAGTCAGATACACAGGCTATTGAAAAGAATACACTTAGCCTCATGGTGCTTACCACAGGCTGTGTTGTTAAACTGACTGTATAGAAAAACGAGGCAGAGTAAATCCACCCTGTGTACACCTCAGTCCAGGCCCTGTGCCTGGCCTGTATTGTGAATGGGGGGACATGGAGAAGAAAAAAAAAAAAAAGGAATATACTTTATCTCACTCAGCTAATGTTTGCACAGAAACTTAGAGCAATCAACTGGGTAAACTTTAATGAAAGTTTGTGGGATACTTTTTAATAAGGCCCTGCATAGCCTGATGATTAGTGATTGCCAGCCTTGCCTCTCCCTTTGTTTCTTTAGATTAAGGAAAGAACATTTGGTTTCATACTGGGGGAGGAGATAGAAGACAGACTATATTGTCTGCTTCTCTCCTAGTATTTCAATAGCACGCCAATTAATATTATTCAAAATTTATTTTTTTGCATACAGACTATATTTATTTAAACTCAGCTAAGCTATTTATGCTAAGATAGTAGAGATTTTCCATTGTACTATATTTAAATGCAAGGTACTATAAAAATACTTTTAATAGGAAGAAAGGAGACATATCGTTTTGAAAGTGGCATACTACATTTTTAAACTCTAGAATGTCTGAGTTTTTAATTTTAAAAATAAACTTTTGAGAATCTTTTTGGTCCTGTATTTATGTTTTTTTTTCAATAAGATTTTTTCCCTCATTGCTTCTATAGTATAATGTAGATAATCATGAGACACAATAATTATCTCATAAATCCACCAGGAATCTGCAGCTTGTTCTTTTCCAATTAATTTTTCAATCAGTAAATTTTTAAAAACTCCAGCAGCATGGTTACATCTACGCTAATAAAGAATTTTCAGCCTATAATCTAAAACAGAACCTGAATGAATAATTTAATTGAAGTATTATATTACATAAACCACCCATGAAAGAATCGCTAATTGCATTTGATGGTGGGCAATTAATACAGAACCTTAGATGAACGATTTAAAATGAAACCACAATTTAAACCTCCCTTTGGAACTAGTGATATCTGAAGTGAGGATCTGCACTGCTGGCCTTAAATTGGTTTGAAAGAAGAGTGGTCAATATTCACACCCCTCAGAAAAAACCCTAAAATTTATACACTGTACAAAAGAAGCTTCAAAATTGATATGATAGTAGAGATTTATGGTCTCATGTACAGTGGCTCAGTTGAGACGGCCCACATATTTGAGAAATATTAATAGCATGAATTTAATACCAGGGAGAAATAAGCTGTGTTGGTCCATCACTGCACCTTTAACAGCAATCAGTACATGAACACAAGGTGCAACCGCACTATTATATGACCCCATTTGCTCTCTGAATGGTACTTCATTAAATGGTACCTTTTGGCAATGCTATGGATGGATGAAAATCAATGTTATCAAGGCTGCGAGTCCTGAATAATGAGTTTCACCCAACCTTGCCTATATTCAGATGAGTTGAGGTGGCTAAGTGCTCATCCTGGCTTTTATATGCTTCACTTTAGTTAATAATAAATTCTATTTTGCCAGCTTGTGATTGCACGCCTACAAACATGGTATGCTTATTATTACAGGGTGGCAGAATAAGTTACCATAACATTGTAAACATGAGTAATTTGCATTTAAAAAGATGTGTTTTCCTGTTTTGATAAATTTTAAAGTGTTCATAAAATATGCAGAGTTCTGTTGTATTTCATCAAGATAGATATTTCATTGATTTGCACTTTGGCAATTTTCTGGCTTCTGAATGTGTCAGTTTATTCTGGCTTAC
>NW_006973915.1:0-813 GCF_000164805.1 Carlito syrichta | reverse complement strand
GAAGATACACAAGAGATCATTAGAGACTACTAATGTTCCATACGTACACTTGTATGGAAACAAACTTGAAAACCTTAAGGAAATGGAGGACTTTCTGACATCACACAACCTGCCTAGATTGAATCAAAAAGAAATTGAGACCCCTAACCCCATGCTGGATGAGATCAACTCTCCTAAGACATTCACTCAAGGAGCAGGATGAATCCCAGGGTCTAGAAATGGAATCAAGGCATACCTGGAGTATGGGAGGATGGTGTAGGCTTCATCATTGGTGCTGGCAAATCTGAAGAGGGAATGTGTTGGAAATGAGGGTCTTCTTCTGAGGCCTGTGTGGGGTTGGATCAGAGAGCAGGAAGGCAAGGAGAGGCTGTCAGTGTATCTTCAGCACTACCCAAGGGAGAGCAACTGGGCAACATTACAGCCTTGACAAGCTTGGCAGTTAGGGAGTATTTTCACTGTATGGAGTGACAACTCGGATCTTCCGTCTCCCCCTTCTCTGGGTCTATATGCTCCTGATCCTGAGGTGGCTGTCCAAATACACTCCCCCACAGAGAAGAGTGTATGTGGGTGTGCAGATACCAAGGACTGGGCCTGTTCAGCGGCCCTAGATCTCGTTGTCTGTCAACACACTGCACCACCATTTGTTCCATGAACTCATTTTCTCCAAGTTTGTTTTTTTCCCCCTCTTCCTGTACACTCCTTCAAGTTATGCTCAATTCAGGAAACATGGGCAAAATCAACTTCTTCAATCTGCAAAATGGATCCTGTTCCCCTGGCTTGGGGAGTGAAGGAAGAAGGGAGGAGAAAGGAACA
>NW_006973914.1:0-867 GCF_000164805.1 Carlito syrichta | reverse complement strand
TATACTACAGAGAAAATTATCAGTCTTGTTGACATTGGGATTTTTTTAATAACAAACATTATCTCATAAATTCATTTAGCAAGAGAAACAAGAAATTCCCAGAACATAAAATTTGCCAAAGGTAAGCTAATGTTATTTATTAGTTTCCTAGGGCTACTTAAAAAATTACCCCAAATCTTGTGACTCAAAATATAACAAATTTATTCTCACATAGTTCTGGAGGCCGGAGGTATGAAATCATGGTGTCAGCAGGGTTACTTTTTTTTCCAGGAGGCTCTCAGAGGGAACCTGTCTCATAACTCTCTTCCAGTTTCTGGCAGCTGCTAGAAATTCTTGGCGATCCTTGGCTTGCAGGCCCATCAATACAATCTCTGCCCTGTCTTCTCATGGCCTTCTCCCTTTCTGTCTTTTCAGAAGTAGGCAAGGAACACCTTCAGGCTGTGAACCAAGTCTAACAACTATGAAAGGGGTAAGAAAGATAAGGATTGAGTAGCAAAAACTCAGCAGCTCTGAGAAAGTCTCCACCAGGCCAAAGAGAAGTTCCCCAGAGAATATTACCCAGTGGAAGAGTTCTGTATTGTAAAGAAATATCCTGGATTTACCACCACTGCTGCACTTGGTAATTGCCTAGGAGCAGTCAAGGGAGAGGATGGATCACTGTCAGTACTGCAGCAGATCAAAAGTGAAATGCCTAAATGAAGAGGAGATAGAGCTCATGAGAGAATCTTTCTGTGGCCATTCATCAAAATTACAGGAAAAATTAAGGAAGGAAAATTTCACAAATATAGCTCCTTTGATTTCTCTGTGGAATCCTAGAACATCCTAAGACATCCTTCTAAGATCATTGATTATGATACAATATCCAAG
>NW_006973913.1:0-3057 GCF_000164805.1 Carlito syrichta | reverse complement strand
GGCGGGCTCCCTCAGGTAATCCTGGAAGTGGACTTGCCGGGCTTCACCACCGCCCCCGAGCCCCCACAGTCGATTGTCCGTGCCCGGCAGACGGCGGCCGCTCTAGCCCGCGAACGTGGTCAGACAGTCCATGCTGCCGCAGGGCACGGGTCCAGGAAGTCGACGGCTGCGGCCACGGCGGCCACCTTCAGGCCTCTGGGGGAACAGCCGGTCCGACCCGGTGGGGTAGGTGGGGGGAGGGAATTGGTTCTGCCCGCCTCAAGGGGGGTGGGGCGTCCTTCTCTACCTCCGGGACCGACCATCAGGAAATTATGTGTCCGGGGGGGGGCAGAAGACAAAAAAGTTTTTGGAAAGTTTGTCTTGATGTTTTCAAAACGCCGAATCAGGCAGAATGTAGTTGGAAAACTAGTTATATTCTTCCTGAAACCGACATAGAGTGGGAAAGCTGGGGAATTTTAAGCAAAGTTTGTCTGGTCCGATGCTTTAGCCCCCCGTCCTTCCGGCTCCAGTGGAGCAAGACGGCCCCTCCCTTCCCCGCCCGCCCTGTCCGGGATCCGACAGTATTTTCGGGCCTGCGGAAGAGAAGGGTGGACACACAGCTTCTCGCTGGAGGTCAGAGGTGGGGTTGAAAGTGGCACAGGGGAGACTGCTAAAGTTGCATCGAGTTCGGGAGCCTAGGAGGGTTTTTCAAATAACTGTCACAAAGTTTGTGGGGGGGGGGGGGGGGGGGGGTTGGGAAGGGGAAGAGGGAGGGGCGTATCACATAAAACCTTTGCAGCTTGTAATTACTATTTTTTTTTTTTGAGGAAGGGGGATACTTTTAACGTAAGAATGCAATCATAATTAAAATAAAACATTATTAGTCACATTTTAAGTTCATTGTGATATTGTGAACTGATGTTAGTGTTTGCCGTAATGTGAATGCAAGCACTGTTTAAGTGCAGATCTGTCTTTTAGGGACAGAGAAGTTAGGCAGAGAAAGGAGCATTTTTTACAGACATTTACTACCCGATTTTGTTTCCTGTGAGATCTGGTTATTCTCTTCCTTTCACACTTTCCCCACGCGTTAAACAAGTAAAGCGTCTTTCTTGGAATCACCAATAATATTAATGTATTTGAAGAAATGGTTTGAATTAGTATAAGTTGAAGAGCTAACCATTTCTAATTATGGACCCCAGAAAATCAGGAGTTAAGTTCCAGCCAAACTAACTCGTTTGTCACTCCCCACCCACACGTATACACACAACTTCACTTTTTTTCATTGGTTGATCTTTTTCCACATCCTCACCATTTCCAATTACAACTATTATTAGGTTAGATAAACGTCACCATCCTAACAGCATTACTTTTATGCCTGGTTAAAAATACAGAATGCTTAGGCTGCAACCCTGCCTCCCCACACCACCACCACCCCAGAGTATTTAATTCACAGTGTTTATGTGAAACAGGCCCAGAAATCACATCCAACAATCATCCATGTTTTCAGGACTGTTGCTTGGGAAAGGACTGCTTTAAACTTCCTTCTTTGCTTCCTGAGGGCCTATTTGGTAGGTGCTTCAATGGATAAAATGCTTGTGTACCCCCTAAATTCATGTGTTGAAATCCTGACTCCAGTGTGATGGCGTTAGGAGGAGGAGCCTTGGATAGAATCCTCATGAATTTTATTAGTGCCATTTTGAAAGGGAACTCAAAAGAGTTCCCTTGCTTTCTGCCATATGAAAATACCTAGAAAAGACATCAGTTTGCAACCCAGAAGAAGGCAGGGTCCTCACCAGAAACCAACCATACTGGCACCCTGATCTCAGATTTCTATCATCCAGAACTGTGAGAAATAAATTTCTGTTGTTTATAAGCCCCTTGTTCTATGGTACTTTATTACGGCATCCGGAACTAACTAAAACAGATGGTAAATGGCTCCTGGTTATTTCTGAGAATTGCATTTGATAAGGAAGCGTTACCATACTTAGCACCATTTCTAAATTCTACCAAAGGCTCAATAAGTTTTGAAAATCAAATTTCAGGCAGTTTCTCTTACCCATGCTAGCTCTGGCATGTCTCTCCTTCCTTCCTCTCTTCTTTCACTAATAAATTTTGTTTTAAAACTTAAAAAAAAATCAAATTTCAGTGACTTAAGTTTAATCCTGATTAAGTTGAAATACTTTTTCAAAGATATGTTTTACATCTTCTTAACATTGAGTTTGTGATAACATATCCACACAGTGTTTGAGTTTTTTAAAAATTTATTTTATTTTAAAGATGTGGGGTACAATTCAGGGTTAGGTCTGCAAGTGGTCATCATACAGGTAAAGTTTGGGTCTACCTTTGGTCCCCCCTTTGCCTGATTTGAAATCAGGCACCCTTATTGGTGTTATGTATCCATCCTCTGGCAGTTTCTGGTTACTGCCAATCACTTTCTTATAGTATTATGGTAAATGTTCGAGGTCCATTTATGAGTGAGAACATGTGGCACTCGGTTCTTTGTTTCTATGATAAATCATTGACTATTATAGACTCTAATCCATCCAAGTTGCTCTGAAGTCCATATTTTGTTCTTCTTTATAGCTGCATAATATTCCATTGTGTATATGTAGCACTTTTTTTTAATCCAGTCTAGTTTTGATGGGCAACACAGTTGGTTCCATGTTTTTGTTATTGTAAATAATGCTGCAATAAATGTGTGTCCAGGTATCTTTTTTGTAGAGAGATTTAAGTTCCTCTGGGTATTTTCCAAGAAGGGGGATTGCTAGATCATATTGGAAGATCAATTTCTAGTTCTTTTAGGAATCACCACATTATTTCCCATAGAAGTTAAACTAGTTTGCATTCCCACCAACAGTGTAGAAGTGTTCCCTTTTCACCATATCATCTCTGACATCTATTCTTTTTGTTTTATTAATGATAGCCATCCTTACTGGAGCTAGGTGGTATCTCAAGGTGGATTTGATTGCATTTCTCTGATGATAAGTGAGGCTGAGCATTTTTTCATATGTCTGTTGGTTGCTCATATGTCTTCTTTTGAGAAGTGTCTATTCATGTTTTTTGCCTACTTTTTAATGG
>NW_006973912.1:0-3195 GCF_000164805.1 Carlito syrichta | reverse complement strand
CCAGCTGTCTACCCATCTGAGTAACTAGCTTTTAATAGATAGCCAGCTGACTAGAAAACTGACTTAACATGCTGATTTAGCTAGCTAGCCAGCTGGTTAGCCAGATGAATAAACTAGCTGACTTAACTCGCTAGCTAGCCATCTAGCCAGCTAATTTAATTGCCTAGCTATCTAGCTAGCCAGCAGCCTAGCCAGCTGACTTAATTAGTGACTTAACGAAGTAGCCAGCTGGATAGCCAACAAACTAAACTAGCAAGCAACCTAGTTAGATAGGTGGATAGCCAGGTGACAATTAGGTGACATAAAATATAGCCTCATGGCTAGCCAGCTCACCTAACCATCTACCTACCTCCATAGCCAGCTGGCTTGTCAGCTGAGTTAACTACCTAACTACCTAGCTATCATGCTGGCCAGCGAACTGACTTTACTGCGTGACTTAACTAGCTAGCCAGCTTGCTAGCCAGCCAGTTTAACTAGCTAGCTACCCTGCTTTGCATCTGGCTAGACAACTTACTTAACTAAATGGCTTAACTAGCTAACTAACTAGCTAGCAAGATGACTTAACTTGCTGAATTAACTAGCTAGCTACCTAGCTAGCCAGTGGGCTGGCAAGCTGACTTAACTTGCTGACTTCTCCAGCTAGCCAGCTGGCTGGCCAGCTGACTTAACTAGCAGACTTAAGTAGCTTGAGAGCTGGCTGGGCAGCCGGGATAAATAGCTGGCTTTACCAGCTAGCCAGCTGGCCAATGAGCTGACTTAACTAGATAGCTACCTAGCTAGCCAACTGGGTAGCCAGCTGAATTAACTAGTTGACTTAACCTGTTAGCCATCTGGCAAACCAGCTGACTCAACTAGCTGACTTAACTAGTTAGCCAGCTGGCTAGCCAGCTGACTTAACTAGCTCTCTACATAGCTAGCTGGATAGCCAGCTGACTTAACTAGCTGACTTTATTACCTAGCCAGCAGGATAGCCAACTGACTTAACTAGCTCGCTACTTAGGTAGCCAACTGGCTAGCCAGCTGACTTAACTAGCTGACATAAATAGCTGACCTCCTTGCTATTCAGCTGAATTAACTTGCTTGCTATACAACTAGCAAGCTGGCTAGCCAGCTGACTAAACTAGGTGACGAAATTAGCTAGCCAGCTGTCAAGCCAGCTGAGTTAATTAGAAAGCTACCTACCTAGCCAGTTGTATAGACAACTGACTTAACTAGGTGACTTAACTAGCTAGTCAACAGTCTAGACAGCTGACATAAATATCTGGCTACCTAGCTAGCCAACTGTATAGCCAGCTGACTTAACTAGGTGACTTAACTAGCTAGCCAGCTGGCTAGCAACTAAACTGCCTAGGTACCTAGCTAGCCAGCTGGATAGCCAGCTGACTTAACTAGCTAGCTACCTAGCTAACCAACTGTCTTTTTACTGACTTAACAAGTTTACTTAACTAGCTACCTAACTGGTCGCCAGATGACTTAACTAGCTAGCTACTCAGCTAGGGAGCTGGCTAGCCATCTAACTTCACTTGCTGACTTTACTAGCTAGCAAGCTAACTTAACTAGCTGACTTAATCAGCTAGCTACCTAGCTTGCTAGCTGGCTTAACTAGCTGTCTTAATTACCTAGCTACCTAGATAGCTATCTAGCTAGCCAGCTGACTTAACTAGCTCACCTAACGAGCTACCTAGCTGACATAACTAGCTGACTTATATGGCTAGCTTCCAAGTGAACCAGCTAACTTCACTAGCTGAAATAACTAGGTAACCAGAAGACTAGCCATCTGACTTAACTAGCTTTTTAACTAGCTAACCAGCTGGATAGCCAAAAGACTTAATGAGCTGACTTAAGGTAGTCAGCTGGTTGCCAGGTGAGTTAACTAGCTGACTTAACCAGCTAGTCAGGTGGCTAGCCAGCTGACTTAACTAGCTGGCTACGTATCTAGCCAGCTTACTAGCCAACTGACTTACCTAGCTGACTTAAGCTAGCAAGCTGGCAAGACAGCTCACTTAACTAGCTAGATACCTACATAGCCTGCTGGCTAGCCAACTGACTTAACTAGTTGACTTGAACAGCTAGCCTGTTGGCTAACAAGCTAACATATCTAGCTAGCTACATGCCTAGCCAGCTGACTATACAGCTGACTAAATTTGCTGACTTAACCAGCAATCCAGTTGGCTAGCCAGCTGACAACATGCTGACACCACTAGCTAGTCAGGTAGCTATCTAGCTGACTTAATTAGCTAGCTACATCACTGCCAGTTGGCTAGCCAGCTCTCTTAACTAGCTGAATTAACCAGCTAGTCAGCTGGCTAGCCAGCTGACTTAACTAGCTTGCTACCTAGCTAACTGAGTTAGCAAGCTACCTACCTAGCTGGCCAGCTGACATATAGTTAACTAACTAGCTAGCTAGCTAGCTAGTCAGCTGACTTAAATAGCTATCTAACCAGCTAGCTTCTAAGTAACAAGCTTACATAAATAGTTATTGGCCTAGCTAGCTTGCTGACATAACCAGCTAGCTAAATTAGTAAGCTTACTCATTATCTAACCTGCTAGCTAGCTGAATTAATTATCCGACTAAACTCATAAGCTAAAGCTAGCTAGCTGACTCAACTATCTGACTTAACTCGTTAGCTAACTAGGTCGCTTGCCTACTCAACCAGCTGACACATCCCATTTGGTAATTAGCTAGCTAGCTGACTCTACCAGCTGGCTTATCCCATTAGTTAAATAGCTAACTACCTGACTAAACCTGCTGACTTAACCCAGTAACTAACTATATAGCTAACTCTCTTAACCATCTGACTAAATTAGAAAGCTGACTTAACTAGCTGACTTAGCTATCTGACTTAACTACTTATCTGGCTTAATTAACTGGTCAACTTAACAAGTTAGCTAGCTGACTTAACTACCTGAATTAAATAGTTAGCTAACTATTTAACTAGCTGAATAACTAGCAGCTTTAATAATTATCTAACTACTTAGGTAGAAGACTTAAGTAGGTGACTTGAATAGTTAACTAACTAGTGAGGTAGCTGACTTAGCTAGCTTACTTAGCTAGCTAGCTGGTTAGCTAGTTGACTTAGCTAGCTGACTTCACTAGATGGCTAACAAGATAGTTACTTGACTTAACAAGTTGGTTAGCGAGTTAGCTAACTGTTTTAACTAGTTGGTAAATGAGTTAACTAGCTGACAGCTAGG
>NW_006973911.1:0-355 GCF_000164805.1 Carlito syrichta | reverse complement strand
TTTTTGAATTATTGTAGAGATGAGGTCTCGCCAAGTTGCCCAGGCAGGTCTCGAACCTGCAGGCTTAGGCAATCCACTCATCTCAGCCTCCCAAAACGTGGGATTACAGGCTGAGCCACCAAGCCTGGCTCTGAGCCCGCGGGTTCGAGACCCGCCTGGGCAGCGAGACCTCATCTCTACAATAAATCAAAAAATCAGCCAGGCGTGGTAGCGCATGCCTGTAATTCCGGCTACTTGGAAGGCTGAGGCGGAAGGATTGCCGGAGCCCAGGAGGTTGAGGCTGCGGTGGCCGGGAGCGGCCGCTGCACTCCGGTCTGGGCCACCTAGTGAGACTCCAACTCAAAAAAAAAAAAAA
>NW_006973910.1:0-399 GCF_000164805.1 Carlito syrichta | reverse complement strand
TATGTGCATATTACGAATCAAACATTCCTGGACTCCAGCAACACTCTGGTACTCTTGATAGTTGTGAACGAGAATCTGGCACTAAAAGTCCATTTAGATACTCAGAACCTCTTCTTCCAGACAGGACACTGGAAATTCTCTCGGACTTTTTGTATATAAGCCATGACTTCAGTGTTACCTCGTACTCCAGAACCTTCAGTGGCTCTGCTGTTCGTTATTAGGACTTTAGGTTTAGGAGTTCAATTTTTTTTTTTCATTAATCAGTATTTTTTATTATGGTTTTGTGGGGTACAGTTAAGGGTTAGGTGTAAAATGACGTTTCATTCAGGCACCCTGTAGATAAGAGGTGTTTTCCCATCCCCCGACAGATATTTGCTACTGTTAATCCCATCCCCCTCC
>NW_006973909.1:2557-3375 GCF_000164805.1 Carlito syrichta | reverse complement strand
CCAGATCATCAGGACAAAAAATCAGCAAGGAGATCCGGAACCTCAATGTGACTTTGGACCAAATGGACTTAATTGATACCTACAGAACACTCCATCCAAAGACCACAGAATACACATTCTACTCATCACCGCATGGAACATATTCTAAGATCGACCACATACTCAGCCATAAATCAAGCATAAGCAAATTTAAAAGAACCGAAATTCTACCAAACACCTTCTTGGACCACAGTGGAATAAAAATAAATATTGACACCAACAAAGTCCCCCCAAAACCCACAAAGACATGGACACTAAACAGCATGATGCTAAACAACTCCTGGGTCAATGACAAAATCAAAACAGGGATCAAAAGATCCCTGGAAACAAATGAAAATGAAGAAACATCTTACCAAAATCTCTGGGATGCCCTGAACGCTGTAGTAAGAGGGGAATTTATATCCCTACAAACATACATGAAGAAAATGGAAGGAACAGAAATTCACAACCTAACAAGCCACCTAAAGAAGCTGGAAAAGCAAGACCACAAAAACCCTAATTTCAGCAGAGGAATCCAGATCACCAAAATAAAAGCCCAAATCCAGGACATAGAAGACAAAAAGATAATACAAAAAATCAATGAAACAAAAAGTTGGTTCTTCGAAAGGGTAAACAAGATTGATGGTCCCCTAGCTAGACTGACCAAGGAAAAATGAGAAAAAAACCAAATAAGCATAATCAGAAACACAAAAGATGAAGTCACATCTGACCCTGAAGAAATACAAAAGATCATTATAGACTACTATGTACACTGGTATGGAAATAAACTTGAAAACCAT
>NW_006973909.1:0-1326 GCF_000164805.1 Carlito syrichta | reverse complement strand
TGGTATTGGTATAGGATCAATGGCATATAGATCAATGGAATAGAATTGAGATTCCAGAAGCAAAACCTCAATTTCTCAACCAACTCCTCTTTGATAAATCCTCCACCACCTACCACTGGGGAGAGGAGAAACTATTCAGCAAATGGTGCTGGGAAAACTGGCTGACCACATGCAGAAGATTGAAACAGGACCCCTATCTATCCCCATGCACAAAGGTTAATTCCAAATGGATCAGAGACCTAAATGTAAAACCTCAAACCATAAAAACCTTAGAAAATGAAGGAAATAACCTCATGGAAATCCGAACTGGCATTCAATTCCTGAACAAAACCCAAAACCCCAGGTCATAAGAGAGAAGATAGACAAGTGGGACCTTATTAAACTGACAAGTTTCTGCAAAGCCAAAGAAATCATCAAGAGAGCAGGGAGACAGCCTACAGACTGGGAAAAAATATTTGCCAACACCAGTTCTGACAAAGTCTTAACATCCTGGATCTACAAGGAATGCAAACGTGCTGAAAAGAAAAAAACAAACAACCCCATTATAAAATGGGCAAAAGATATGAACAGACACTTCACAAAGGAAGACATCGGAGCAGCCAACAAACACATGAAGAAATGCTCAACCTCACTAATCATCAGGGAGATGCAAATCAAAACCACACTGAGATACCACCTAACCCCAGTCAGAATGGCCATTATCATCAAGTCAAAAAAACAACAGCTGCTGGAGAGGGTGTGGTGAAAAGGGAACACTTCTACACTGTTGGTGGGAGTGTAAACTAGTGCAACCTCTGTGGAAAGCAGTGTGGCGATTCCTAAAAGCTCTAAAAATTGACCTTCCATATGACCCTGCAATCCCCCTACTGGGAATATACCCTGAAGAACACAAATCACTCTATAAAAAAGATACCTGCACACGTATGTTTATCGCAGCATTGTTCACAATAGCAAGAACCTGGAAACAACCATGCTGCCCATCAAAAGAGGACTGGATTTAAAAAAATGTGGTACATATACACGATGGAATACTACGCAGCCATAAAAAAGAACAAAATCATGAATTTCGCTGCAACCTGGATGGAACTAGAGTCTATAATACTGAGTGACCTCTCACAAAAACAAAAATCCGAATATCACATGTTCTCACTCATATAATGGACCTTGAACATCCAATGCAATACTATGAGAAAATGACGGATGGTACTGGGAACTATGGGGTGTGAGGGGATGGGATTAACAGTAACAAATATCTGTCGGGGGATGGGAAAACACTTCTTATCTACAGGGTGCCTGAATGAAAACATCATTGTACACCTAACCCTT
>NW_006973908.1:0-2876 GCF_000164805.1 Carlito syrichta | reverse complement strand
CCCTCCTGCCAAGGCCTGCCCTCACCCAAGATTTTCTGGGTTTTGCTTGGGGTCATAGTAGGGGCTTGCTATGGTGTCCAGCCTGGTCTCAAATGCCTGGGCTCCAGCCATCTTCCCGTCTCAGCCACCATGAGTGCCAAATGTTTGAGAGTAATGCTTTCCCTTTCCCCAAGGCTACCCTGGGAGAAGCGAGCGTGTCCACCCTAGGGAAAAAGGCAGGTGGAGGGGTGGGTGGCCTGGCTGAGACAAGCCCCTGTGCCAGGCACTCCCCAGAAGGAGGGCTCACTGTCAACTCCAGCCACCCTCTCTGGGGTCCCAGGTCGTTGGAAGGTAGCAGGCATCATGGAGAGGCCCTGAAAGAAAGGGGTGTGGAGGCTAGGTGCAGTGGCTCACACTTGTCATCCTGGTGCACTGGGAAGCAAAGGTGAGAGGATTGCCTGTGTTCCCAATTTTGAGAAAAGCCCAGGCACCTTGACGAGACCTCATTGCTACAAGAAGCCAAAATAATGAACCAAGCATGGTGACACACGACTGTCATTCTGGTAAATTGGTAGGCCATGACAGGAGTATTGCTAGAGCCCAGACAGTGGAGGCTGCAGTGACCAACAGCAGGCCCCTGCGTTCTGACCTGGGCCACAGAGCGGGACTCAGCCTCAGAATAATAATACCACCCACCACCACCACAACCACAGTCTAGGCTTAGGGGCTCAACCTGGCATCCTGGCACTTCGGAGGCCCAGAAGAGTGGAGGACTTGAGACTGTGGGTTTAACACCATCCTGGGACATGGGGTGAGAACTTGTCTCGGTCATCAAAAAGAAATCAAAAGATTAGCCGGGCATGGTGGTGCAGGCCTGTTATTCCAGTCACTAGGGGAGCTGAGGCAGGAGCATCTCCTTAACCAGGCAGGTGGAGTCCACGGTGGCCATGCTCCTGCACTCCGGCCTGGGTGACAGTTGGGATTCCGACTCCAAATAATACTGATCAACACCACCACCACCAACCCTGCCATCCAGCATGAAGAGTCACCTTCAGGGCTGGGAGAGGAAAAGGCACTTTCTGGTCTGTAATTCACAGGAGGTTTCAAAGGTGGCCACTGTGCAGTTCTGTCTCATGCCTTCAGCCATGCTCCCCAGGAGGCCTGTCTCCACCCTCCACACTGCTGCCCCACAACCAAGATGTGTGTGAGCTCATGGAACAGATGACCCCGAGCTAGGGCAGACATCAAGCAAAGAGCAGTCAAGGCGGTCCAGCAGCACAGTGGCCAGCCCAGGTTTTGGTTGCCCTGTCTGTCACCTACGGGTTGGGGGAGGGCTTCTTCCTCTCCAAATCTCTCCATTGTCACCCGCCCAAGTGTACCTTTCCCTGGGGAACTATGGACACACGACATGACGCACGTGGGAGGCGTCTTTTTTGTCACTGGATTGTCCGTCAGTCAGACTTGGGTGTGGCAACTCAAACTTGGCTCCAGGGGACTTGACCTACTGGGCTCAGGTTGTCCTTCCTCTTTGGCCCCCGAGCAGCTGGATCTAGGGGTTCCAAAACGTCTGACTCCATTTTGGGGGACCACTCGCCGAGATGAGGTCTGACCATGTTGCCTGGGCTGATCTCTGACCCTTGGGCTCAGGCAGGCTCCCACCTCTGCTTCCCAGGGTGTGGGGCTGATGGTCGTGAGCTATGGTGCCTGGCCTGGACTCACACATTCTGTCAGCAGGGGTGATGCAAAGGATCACCCCGGGATGAAGGCCACTGCATCCCATGTAGCAGGGACTGAGGGTGCCACAACTTGTGACTCCAGTGTTTGCATTCCAGGGAGCAATGAGGTCTCGTTACATGACCCTGGCTGTTCTCGAACACTCGGACCCCAGTAGTACCTTGCTTCAATCTCTCAAAGTCAAACTCAGTTGTCTGCTGATCCATTGTCTTTTGGGAACTTTATGCCCAAGGCTGGGACCTCCTTCCCAAATGATTTCTGTCTGTTCATGATAATTTCAACTCCATACACAAATGGATGCTCTACTTATTTTTCCTTTTTTTCTTTTAGTTGAAGTCTGACTCCATTGCCCAGGCTGGAGGGTTGTAGTTGGCTCTGGCTACTGCAACCCTGGCCCACTGGGCTCTGGTGAGGCTTTTCCCATCTTTCCAATGAGTCGGAATGACAGGCTCGTGCCACCGCACCAGGCTCATTTGGGATGAAGGGTAGAGAGGAGGTCTCGCCAAGGTGCCCGGGTGGGTCTCAACCTGTGACCTCTGGCTGGCTGCTGGCTTCAGCATGGGATTATGAGGTTGAGCCCCAGAGCCCATCCTCAATCGTTCATCAAAAAAGAACCAGAAGGCCTTGCACGGTTGCCCAAGCCTGGAATCCTAGCACTCTGGGAGGCCACACTGGGAGGTTGGCTGGAAAGCAGGAGCCCAAGGCCAGCCCGGGCCACACAGGGAGACACCATTGCCGCACAAATCCAAACAGAAGGTCTTGGGTCGAGGTGCCCGTCTTCCTTGCCACTCCAGAGGGTGAGGTGAGAGGATCATCATAACCCAGGATTTTGAAGCTGCTAGTGAACGACAGTCGTGTCCCCGGGACCCAGCCTGGGCCACAGAGCTAGACTGTCTATAAAAACATCAGAATCATGCACAGATTCTCAACTGCGTGTGTTGTGTTTGTAGGGTGACTGGCTTTACAGCCAGAGAAAATGGGACTGGGGGGATGAACTTTCCTCAGGTGAGGGATGTGTAACCAGCCTTTCTTGCCAGAAGGTTCTCTATGCCAAGTCAGAGTTTTGGCCTCATTTCTCACCTCATAGAGGAGAGCCAGGATGAACACGGCCAGGGAGCCTCGAGAACTCCCACAACAAAGCAGGGTTAGCCATTGAGGGTGTA
>NW_006973907.1:0-5209 GCF_000164805.1 Carlito syrichta | reverse complement strand
GTTTTCAGCATAACTTCAGTGGGTTTTGGCTTCGTGGGATTTCAGACTATTTGCAGAAATAAGCCTGAGCTGCTGGGGACAGCTGGAAGCACCCGGACCCAGCCGGCAGGCACATACATCTGTGACCCCACAGGACAACCCACTGAGCAGAGAGATGGCATTTCCAGTCACAGGCCCTTGGATTACTCTTGTTTTCTGAGGTAAAAGAGTGTCACAGGACACGTACAAATGTCCAAAAGGAATTCCGTTTCTTATCTGTGGGGTTAGGTTAGACATTTGAAGCACTGATGTGAAAAATAAATGCAGGGAAGTTCCTGAAAGCTGGAGGACAATCTTGCCCTGCTTACTATCTTTGGCTGGTGGTTGTGGTAGTATCGGGCATTGGGAATAAACTACGAGTCTTTAGTAAGAAAGTGTTGATGTCAGGTGGTGTGTTGAGGCAGTTCTGCTTAGAGCATGGGTGGGAAAATATTCTGTGCTTTAAATAAGCATCTACAGAACTGATTGTGTGTGTGTGTGTGTGTGTGTGTGTGTGTGTGTGTGTGTGTGTGTGTGTGTGTGTGTATTCACAGTGTTTCATTTCCTGTTCCAGTACTGTATATATTGGAAGGTTGGGAGTTCTTACTTTTTCTGACCTTCCCTTATCTTTGTGCACTGCCTAAACTTGTGAGCCGGCAGAGAGCTTTGGTGTGCATGTGGTATAAGAGTCAGTCAAAAGCTTCATTAAACTGGAAGTTTAAAGAGGTGGAATATCCGTTTCAGACATAGCTTTCTGTGTTGTTACCCACTTTTCTATCCCTGCTATTCATGGATAGGATCTGAATCAGCAGTGTATTCATCCCACACTTTTTTCTAAAACGAGAAGGTGAGTAGTAACTGTTACCACTGTGTCCTTTCAAACTATGGGATGGGTTTTGATCACTGTGTGTTATTCCAGTTCTTTCTTGTAAACCTCTCTTATTATTCATATTGCCACTTGGGAATCACAGTGGCAATACGAAATTTGGAATCGTAGCCGAAGACCACTTTATGCGTTGCTCCTTTCACTTAACAATTCCATCTTATTTAAATATTTATTGTTAACACGGTCGCTAATGGCACATGATATTCTATGGAATGCTAATACTGCTTAATTTTGCCTCCCATTGTGAACATGATTAAGTTGCTTTATGTTTTACTCCTCCTTCCAGTTTCATAAGAATGTTTACATGAACTTCAGGTTAAAGTATCTAAAATGATTTTTTATGATTTCCCAGCTCCTAGTATAATATCTAGCGTGTAGAAGGCACCCGATAAGCACTTAATAAATGAATGAGCAAACCTCAGTATTAAACATTATAAGGTCCAAAACATCCATGAATGTATATTACCTCTACAAGTCTGAGGTTGAATTTCACTTTTGTTTCATTTGAGGCAGACATATTTTCAAACATATAAATCAGAACTAAGATGGAAGGTTCTGCTATTAGCTGCAGGAGAAATAGAGACTGGTGGACCATCATGATTTATAAAATAACGATTCTTAGGGTTATTAGTCATCCATACTTTAAATAAAATATTCCTGGAAATCATAACTCAGTTTTAGATATTTTACTTTCTGGCTAGTTCTGTCATTCTGGAATCAAGATGTCTCTTTTGCATATCATGTCTTGCCATGTCATTGAATTTAAAATCTTTGGTATCATCTTGCGATTCATGACTCCTGAGTGTATGGACCAGAATGCAATAAATCTTTGAGACTAGTCAACTTTTATTACCAGAAAGGCCTGATTGTGTAGTCACTTAACCATGTAACCACTCGTCTTGATTTGCATACTTTTTAGATTTTTTTCCTCTGCTTTGACAAATGCAATTAGATAGTTGTTTAATTTTTAAAAAAATAGAGATGAGTTCTCCATTTTTAAAAAAGGTACACTCTCAGGCTGGAGGGCTAGTCACAGGCAAGATAATAACACTACAGTCTCAAATTCCTGGGCTCAAGTGATCCTTCTGCCTCAGCCTCCCATATAGCTTGGACTACAGGCATGTACCACCATGCCCAGTTGCATCTAATTTTTTTTTTAAAGTTGAGTCTCACTCTGTCACTCAGGCTGGAGTGCAGTGGCATCTCACTGTCACTACAACCTCAACTTGCTGGGACCTCAGGCGATCCTTCCACCTCACTCTTCCGAGTAGCTAGAATTAAAGGCGCTTGCCATCACATCTGGCTAATTTTTTATTTATTGTAGAGATGAGCTCTCACCAAATTCCCTAGGCTGGTCTCAGACCCCTAGGCTCAGGCAGTTCTCTTGCCTCCACCTTCCAAAGTGCTGGGATTACAGGCATAAGCCACCCTGCCTGGCCATAGTCCAATTTTTAAAAGATGCCTTTTTTTCCGTGCTCTGTTTCTTTTTGCCAGAGAGACTTGGTGGTTGTGTTTAAAAAATAATGTTAAAAATTTCCCTCAGATATCATTATGATAGAGAATTTGGAAAATGTAGACAAAGAAAGACAAAACGAGTGTCAGTTTTAACTTCAGTGGTTAAATAACCAGTATTAACATTTTTGCTATTTTGTGAGCATGGGATATAAATGAAAAATATATTTTAAAGTGGCCCCAAATTGTACATAAAATTGCTTGTTAAATTTTATGTCAGATCATGAGCATTTTTCTTCATTAATAATATTTTTTGGAGATAACATTTTTAGGACTGAATGGAATTCCATTATTACCAATAGATCATTATTTATATGACTATTTTCCAGTTGTTAGACACTAGTTGTTATGAGTGTCCTATTTTTGAGACTATCTTTGTACTTAAGTTTGTCAGTTTTATATCATTTCATTATCTTGGGTTCCTGGAAGTGGGATTATTGTTCAAAATTGGTTATTTTTAGATTATTGAAATGTATTGGTATGTTGTGCCCAGGAAAGTTTGTACCACCAGCAGGGATGAGTAAGTCCATCTCTTTGTACATCATTGACTATCATAGTTAGTTTTTAGTCTCTGCTAGTTTCAATAATTTTTTAAATGGCACTTTTTCTAGTTTCTATTTCTTTGCTTTACTAATAGAATAGCTTCAATATCCTTAACATATTTATCTTGTTAATTTTCTGAATCCTTTGTTCAGTTTTTTGCTAAAGTGTTTTTTTCAAAACTCTGTAATAAAAAAAATCCTAGTGTACTTTATTTTTGGTTTTCTGCAAATTAGAAATAACCTCCAAGTTTCATGTGGGTTAATTTCTTTTAAACTTCCTTTTTTTTTTGTTTTCAGTTAGTGTTCATAAGTAGGTATTACCTCTGTTTTTAAAATTAAATAATTGTGGTTCATTTACTTTTCTTTACCAATGTGGATGTTGGATTTAAGTGTGGTATGTTCACTGTTGTATTGCGGCAGTCCTCTAAAAGAAACAATCCAGCCAGGCTCGGTGGCTCAGCCTGTAACCCCTCATTTTGGGAGGCTGAGGTGAGTGGATTGCCTGAGCCCGCGGGTTCCACACCCGCCTGGGCAACTTGGCGAGACCTCATCTCTACAGTAAATCAAAAAAATAGCCAGGTGTGGTAGCGCGTGCCTGTAGTTCCAGCTACTTGGAAGGCTGAGGCAGAAGGATCGCTGGAGCCCAGCAGGTCGAGGCTGCGGTGGCCGGGAGCGGCCATTGCACTCCAGTCTGGGTGACAGAGACTCCAACTCAAAAAATAAAAAATAAAAAAAGAGAAACAATCCCCATTCCATTGTGTAAAATAAAATAATCTTATGAAAACCTTGGCAAAATCATATGTGTTCATAACTATAATTTATTTGTGTTAAAGCCATGGAGAGTTTCCAGAGATACTTTGTTGTTGATAAATTCACTTGCATTCCTTGAAATGAAGCTGACAAACTAGATTAATCACCTTTTGACTAATGACTGAGAATTAAATGGACATGTTTATAAGAAATTTAATTATTTTTACATGAAATCCATAACAAATCCTTACGTGCTACATTTTGGGTAGTTAGATAAGAGAGAGACTCAGCAACTTCAGATTCTGTTCAGGTTTAGAATTTGAGTATGGATACAAGCGAATAAAGAATGGAAATTCACACATCACTTTAAGACATGGGAGAAGCAAATGTGATAGTTTCGATGTCATTTCATTTTGACTATTGAATATCTGCAAATGTCGACTTCACTATAATGACTAAGAAGAAAAGAACCAGAGATGAGAGAGGAAGAGTCCAGTTAATTCTCTCAGTACCTATTCCCCAGTGGTTAATGGGGAATAAAATACCTATCACTCTGCCAATTAGCACCTGAGGACTCTATAAATAGTTGTATTTATCAGAGTGTTGAGGTGACAGTTGCTAAAAGTGAAATACAAGATAACTTGAAGAGAATCTTTTAGTGCCAAAAAAAGCTTCAAATTAACTTTACAGTAGATCAGGTGGCTTGTGAATTTTGTTCTCTCTTCTCCCTCTCCTTTCTTTCTTGTTTGTCTGACTCAATTGGTAAGTTTTTATCTGAGTAGGTTGTGTACAGTTGAATTTCCATGTGTACTAGAGAAGAGTTTCAGGCTAAGTGAAGGCTGGAGGGGAGGGAGGGAGGAAATGTATGTATTAAGTGTAAATGCCATTTATAATTTACCTGGTCTTTTTAAATTGTCACCATGAAATAGAGCTTTATTCTCCTGTGTTTATAAACGTGATATATTCATTATGAAGAATTTGAATGCCTAAAAATATCTAACAACAAAGCTAATCTGAAGTCTCACTATTCTGAGTTAACTGCCATCAATATTTTGATGTATATTTGCCTATTCACACACACACACGTTTATATTTTTACATAAGTGTGGCATTTTATCTACTTTGTTTTTTTGGAGACAGAGTGTTGCTCTGTTGTCCAGGATGGTGTGCAGTGGCGTGATTATAGTTTACTGCAGCCTCAAACGCCTGGGCTTAAGTGAGCCTCCCACCTTAGCTTCCAGAGTAATTGGGACTACAGGCATGTGCTGCCACCCCCCAGCCTCAATTCTCATTTCTATCATGGGTGTTCAAGAATACCTTTTCCCGAAATTCATGTCATCCATAATTATTATAAAGTTTTACAAAATATTCGCCAGCCTCATGGATATACATTAAAGTAAGATTCTATTGCTGTGTTAATTTGCATTTCCCTGACTATTAGTGATTTTTTTTGGGGGGGGGGCTCCTTTTTGCATGTGTTTAGCACTTGGACTTGCTCTTC
>NW_006973906.1:0-315 GCF_000164805.1 Carlito syrichta | reverse complement strand
TTTCATGCCTACAATAAATAAAAAAATTAGCCAGGTGTGATGGCACATGCCTGTAGTTCCTTCAAGGCTGAGGCAGAAGGATCCCTTAAGCCCAGAAAGTTGAGGCTGCAGTGGTCATGACTATGCCACTGCCCTCCAGCCTGGGGAATGAGTAAAACTCTAAAATAAATAAATAAATAAATAAATAAAAATAAAGACACCTACATGCAGGAGGCCAGCCCCTGCAGATACTGGGGGGTCCCTGGTAGCAAAGATGGCATCAGCAATTAAACTGGAGGGATAGATATTAAAAGAAAGAGACTGGACTCTGTCTAG
>NW_006973905.1:0-986 GCF_000164805.1 Carlito syrichta | reverse complement strand
CGGGAGGGGGCACATAACATTAATAAGGGTACCTGATCCCAAACCAGGTGAAGTAAGGACCAATGGGAGACCCAAATCTCACCTGTACGATGACCACTTAAGTCACTAACCCTGAATTGTACCCTACATCTTTAAAATAAAAACTAAAAATAAAATGAAATGGTCACACAAAAAGTCAAAAGAAAAGATCAAAAACAGGAAACCACGACTTTCATGTTAATTAACAGTGTTTCTTTTGGAAACATTACCTGGCTTCTAGATCTGTGGTGATGAATTCCAATAAAGGCATTCTGTTAGGTCTTTCTTTCTTAAGAACCTGGAAGGCATCTATGAGCTTCTGGAACATGTGGCACGCCTGAGGAGAGCGCAGGCATCAGCACAAACACATCGTCAGTGGTCTGCACAGAGCCCCACGGACACCCCTCCTATCCTCCCAGCACTGCACCCACGGCCCAATGCACGGCCCGCGTCTCCTGGCCTCTCACCGCAGCTTCCCTTCCTCTGTGTTCTACAGACAAGAGTGTCTCTGCCAGAGTCAGGGTTGAATTGTACCAAAACTCCTCATTTCCGCCCAGGTGCTGGGCGCACACTATCATCTTCTTCGCTTGTCCATAGTTTCTTTCCTTGTTGGCCACCTGTGCCAGAAGGAGCATGCATTTTGATTGGGCACAAGGATCATCAAGCTCCTGAAAAGACATAGAGAGAGATATACATAAGTATTCGTAAAGAGACATATATACGGAAGTGGGTAAAGAGAAGGGAGAGAGACAGACAGAGAGAGAGAGAGAGAGATAAAGGAAATAGGGCCACTCTAGGTTTCCGCCACCTGCCTCCAGCCTCTCGTCCTGGGCTTCTCTGGCAGCTAAAGGATGAGGGCCCACATCTGCCCTCAGGAGCGAGGCCTGTGTGCGTATGAAAATTCACTTCCGGGGCTTGGGTCAGTGGCAACAGCCCTGAAAAGCCGAGAACCAGAGGGCCAAGTCCCC
>NW_006973904.1:0-1701 GCF_000164805.1 Carlito syrichta | reverse complement strand
TCAGCATTACATTCCATTTCTTCGATACCATTCCATTTGAATCAATTCCATTCCTCTCCATTCCATCCCATTCCTCGCCATTCCATTCCATTACAGTGCTCTCCATTGCATTCCATTCCAGACAACTCTTCTCCATTCCATTCCTCTCTATTCCATTCTATATCACTCCATTCAATTCAACTCTTCTGCATTCCATTCCATTAATTTTCTCTCCATTCCATTCCTTTCCATTTCATTCCTCTGAATTCCATTCAATCTTTTTCAATTCTTTACCAATGGATTCGTCTACATTTGAATCCATTTCACTCCATTCCATTTCTCTCCATTCCATTCCTATCCATGCCATTCCATTACACTCCATTCCATTCCTCTGCATTCCATTCCATTGTATGCCTTTCCTCTCCATTCCATTCATTTCATTTTCTTTGCATTCCACTTTATTACATTCCAAAACCGTTTGCTCCTTATAATCTATCCATTTCCATTCCATTCCTCTCAATACCATTCCTTTGCATTGCATTCCATTCATTTCCATGCAATTCCATTCCACTCTATTGCATTTCTCTCCATTCCATTCCATTCCATTTAATTCATCTCCATTTTATTCCTCTCCATTCCGTTGTTCCACCACATACCCATACATTCCTCTCCATCTGTTTCTATTCATTCCATTCAATTCCAATCTATCCCACACATTCCATGCCTCAGCATTTTATTCCTTTCCTCTGCATTCCATTCCATTCCATTCTATTACTTTCCTTTCCATTTCTCTCGCTTCCATTAAATTCTATTCATCTCCATTCCATTCCCAGGCATTCCATTTCATGCTATTCCTCTCCATTCCTTTCCATTCCATTCCTCTTCATTACATTACATTCATTTGCATTCCATTCCATTCCATTCCTCTTCATTATATTCCATTTCTTTCCATTCTTTCCACTCTTCTGCATTCCATTGCCTTTCACCTGTCTCCATTTCATTCGTTTCAATTCATTCCTCTACAGTCCATTCCATCTTTTAAAATTCCTTTCCATTTCTTACTTTTTTATTCTTCTCCATTGCATTCTATTTACTCCATTCCATTCCAATCCACTCCATTCCATTCCATTCCATTCAACTCCAGCACATTCCATTGTATACCTCCCCACTCCATTCCACTCCATTCCATTCCATTCCATTCCTATTCATTAAATTCCTCTCTATTCCATTTCTCTCTATTCCTTTCATCTTTATTCCATTGCACTCCATTCCATTCCATTCGTCTCCGTTGTTCTTCAAGCAATTCCCTTCCATTCCATTCTTCACCATTCTATTACACTCCATTCCATTCCTCTCCATTCCAATAAACTTCATTCGAGTGCATTCCATTCCATTCCATTCCTCTGCATTCCATACATTTCTATTACTTTCCACTCCTTTCTTCTCAATTCAGTTTCAACCCTTTCCTTTCCACTCTTCTCCATTCAATTCCTCTTCTTTCCATTCTTTTATTTTTTTACTTTTTATTGTGAAGTTGTGGGGTACAGTTAAGCGTTAGATATACAATTGCGTTTCATTCAGGTACCCTGTTGATATGGGGTGTTTCACCGTTCCCAGACAGATATTTGCTACTGTTAATCCCATCTCCCTTCCCCCACCATAGGTTCCCAGTACGGTCAGTCATTTTCGTATAGTATTGCATTGGATGTTTAAAGGTCCATT
>NW_006973903.1:0-345 GCF_000164805.1 Carlito syrichta | reverse complement strand
TTTGGGGATTGAGAACACATGTCACCCAGATTCCATATTCTTTCTTAGGAAAAGTCCGTGAAGTTGCCTGTATATGAGGATTTCACTTCCCTGGATTATGCTTCCAAAACCCAAATTCGTGTTTATCCCTTAGCAAGACAACCTGAAGATTTTTTGGGGATTGTGGACACGTGTAAACCAGATTCTTTATTCTTCCTTAGCAATAGACGGAGCAGTTTCCTGTATATGAAGAGTACTATTATCCAGATTCCTACTCCCAAAATCTGATTGGTCGTTATCTCTTAGCAAGACGTTCTGTAGGTTTTTGGGATGGAGGACTCATGTCACCAAGATTCCTTATTCTTC
>NW_006973902.1:0-317 GCF_000164805.1 Carlito syrichta | reverse complement strand
TGGAATGGAAAGGAGAGTACTGGAATGGAATTTAAAGGAATGGAACGGAATGGAATGGAATGGAGAGGAATGGAGTACAATAGAAATGAATGGAGAAGAATGTAATGGAATGGAGATGAATGGAAAGAAATGGAAACGAACGGAATGGCATAGATTGGAGTGCAATGGTATGGAGTGGAGTGGAATTGAATGGAATGAAATGGAAAGGAATGGAAAGTAATGACATTGAATGGAATAGAGAGGGAAGGAATGGAATGAAATGGAATGGAAAGAAATTTAATGGAGAGAAATGTAATACAGTGGAATGGAATGGAATG
>NW_006973901.1:0-386 GCF_000164805.1 Carlito syrichta | reverse complement strand
TGCTGGCCTTGGCCTCCCAAAGTGTTAGGATGATGAGGCTAAGTCCCAGAGCCTGGCTTCCATCCTTCATCAAAAATGAACCAGAAGGTCTGGCACAGCATCCCATGTTTGGAATTCCAGTGCTCTGGGAGGCTGAGGAGGGAGGTTGGTGAAGTCCAGGAGCCCAGGGCCAGCCTGAGACCACGTTTCCACACTCAACCAAACACGGTGTCTAAGGTCGAGGTGTCCGTCGTTCCAGTCACTCAGGAGGCTGAGGCGGGAGGATCACTGGAACCCGCGATTTCGATGCAGGCAGTGAACGATGGTCATGTTCCTGGGCACAAGCCTGGGCCACAGAGCCAGACCCTGTCTTCAAAAACATGAGTGTCGTACACAGATTCTCAACT
>NW_006973900.1:0-335 GCF_000164805.1 Carlito syrichta | reverse complement strand
TAGTAGTTGAAAAATAAATGTGAAGGAATACATATTTCAAAACCCTTCCTTCCAGAAAAAGTTGCTTCAGTAGATTGGTGATATGAGCAACTCCATAAAAAAAATCTGCCTATTTTTCTCACCTCCTTTCCTGGCCAATTCAATGGTGAAAGAGTAGACAGGGCTAGTTATGCCCCATTTCCCTTCTCAAATCCCCAGTTGTTGGCTAGGAAATACTTTATTTTTATTTATTATTTATTTATTTATTTATTTTGAGTTGAATTCTCACTCGGTTGCCCAGACTGGAGTGCAGTGGCTGCTCCCGGCCACCCCTGCCTCGACCTGCTGGGCTCCGG
>NW_006973899.1:0-312 GCF_000164805.1 Carlito syrichta | reverse complement strand
ATGTTTGTTATTAATAAAAGCAGGTGGCAGAACATTTATACCATAGTGTATTAGACAGCAATGGAAATTAAGTAGTCACTACATACATCAACATAGAGAAATTACAAAAATGTAACAGAAAGAGCAAGCCAACAAACAATGGATTATTCAAAACCAGGATAAACTATTAAGATTACATATAAAACTGGTAAAACTCTAATGGGTGGTAATGGAGTTATCAATAAGAAATTTAAAGTAATATTTACCTTGGGTTTTGTGGAAACCGTCAGAAAGAGCAAAAAAGAAGCAAACTTTTATGGTATGAGTAATATT
>NW_006973898.1:0-5437 GCF_000164805.1 Carlito syrichta | reverse complement strand
TCAAATGACATTGTCTTATATACAAAAAATACTAAGGAATTTTAAAAAACAATTTTTAGTTTGTTTAGTTTGCAAATGAGTTTGCAAATGAGTTTGTTTGCACATACAACACCAATATTTAAAAATAGTTGTATTGTTATAGACTAGCAATGAACAAACTAAAAATGAAATTAAGAAAACAATCCCACTTGCAATAGTATCAAAATGAATAGAATATTTAAAATGCATTTAACAAAAGTAATACAAGGCTAAAACCACAAAATATTGTTGGAAGAAATTGTGGAGGACAGCAGCAGCAGCAGAGTCAGGTGAGTCTGGATCAGATTCATTATCCTCCCATAGCTGTCTATGGGGTGTCTGACCCACCCTGAGAGCAACCATATCAGCCTGCACTGAGAGTGGAGGAGACAGGTTAGAGACCAGAGCTGTCCTTCCTAACACAGCAGCAGCAAAAAGTGGCAGCAGCCAAAAGCAGCTGCAGTCAAAAACAGTCTCAGTGCTTGGGAAAGGAATCTGAAGTTTCAGAAATGGACACAGAGTGAGTTTTTCCCACTCTTTCTTTCTGTTTTTGTTTACATTTTCATACTTGTTTTGTTTTTGTTATTTTGTTGTTTTTAGATTTTCTGTTTTCATATTGGTATCTTTCAGGGTGAGTACATCAACAGGGGTTTTCTGTTTATTGTTTTTGTTCTTTCTGTCTTTGTTTGTGGCTTGCTTTATTCATTAGTAGGTGAGCCTGTCTGTTTTCCTTTTTTGTTTTTTTCTCTCTCATCACCTTCCTTTCATCTCCCTCCTTCCTTTTCCATTATTTTCCTTTTTCTCAACTTATTTTGCTTTTGGAGGCAAACATACACTCCCTCTGCATGGAAAAATTGTAAGGTGGTGGGAAGTGCATTCCAGGGGGCTCACACACCTGTCAGTGGATATTGATCTGAGGATTGCTCCTGAATCCCAGCTTCCCTTTAATCATATCTCAAAACTGCAAAAAGCACAGTCCTCCAACTCAAGTTTGGCTTCAAAATTGAACAAATCCAGAGGCTCTACATAAGGAAGAATGGGGGATTACACAAACAGAAGTAAAAGCTATCCCCCCTATTCCTGAACAATAGAATTAAAGAAGGGGGAGGGAAAGGGGGAAGAAAAGCTTCACAAATGAAGAAAAAGCAATGGAAGAATACAGGTCTCATAAAGATACTTGGGAAGAAACAAATGAGATTACAGATTTCAGAAGTCAAACAATGAAGAGTTCCAGAATGATTGGTCTCAAACCACAAACCCAGATATCAAGATATTAATAGAATAAATAGAGATGAGGAAAGACAAGAAGAAAGAATGAAGAAGTTGATAACTGAGATAGCAGCAATAAAGAATACATGAATGAAATAAACAACAAACTGATAAACATGGAAAGCAGAATTAACCAAGCAGAAGAAAGAATCTCAGAGCTTGAGGATCAAAATATGGGACTAACCCAATCTCTTAAAAACATAGAAAAGAAGCTTAAAAAGATAGAACAAAGCCTCCAAGAGATGAGTGATCATATCAAGAGGCTGAACCTAAGAATAATTGGAATCCCTGAGGCAGATAGGCAGAGACCATTTTGGAGCAAACATTCAATGAAATTATCCAAGGAAAACTTCTCTCATCTTATCAGAGACATAACTATTGAAACACAAGATTTAGAGTGCAAGACATCAAGTAGAAGGCCAACTCCTAGACACATAGTAAATTACTTACACAAAGTAAGTATAAAAGAAAAAAACTCTAAAAGCAGCATGAAAGAAAGGTCAGACTATCTATGGGAGAAGATTAAGTAGAATAGCAGCAGACTTATCTACAGAAACACTACAGGCTAGAAGAGATTGAAGTCCAATTTTCAAAGTTCTCAAAGATAAACAATTTAAACCAAGAATTTCCTACCCAACTAAGCTAAGTTTCATCAGCAAGGGAGAGTTATAATTCTTCCCAGACATTCCCTAAGAGTTTATATGGCCTCCAGACCAGCTCTACAAGAAACACTTTAAGAAAGTATTAAGCTCTGAGGTAAGAAAAAAAGAATGGCCACATCCTTCCCAAGAATGCAGGAAAAAGATTGGAAACACACATAAATCAACTCAAAATCATAAGAAAGTCAACAAACAAATAAACAAACAAGCAGCAGCGACAACAACAAACTCTCAAGAACCTCATCACAGGGATAAACTCTCACATCTCAATAATTAACTTGATTGCAAATGGACTAAATGCACCACTGAAAAGACATAGGATGGCAAATTAGATTTTAAAAATCATCTTGCAACAATTTGCTGTCTCCAGGAAACTGAACTCACCAGAAAAGATACTCACAGATTCAAAGTAAGAGAATGGAAAACAAATTTTCAGGTGAGTGAAACACAAAAGAAAGCAGGAGTTATGCTCTTAATATCAGACAAAATACCTGATAAGCTATCAGAAATTTAAAAAGATACAGAAGGTCACTATATAATAATAAAAGGTTCAATCCATCAACAAGAAATATCCATCCTAAACATGTATGCACTGAACATAGGAGCACCAACTTTCATAAAGTTTTTTATAAAGCTTTTAGGGGAACTAAAAAAATTTAGTGACTCTAACACTATCATAGCTGGGGACTTAAATACCCACTAACAACCCTAGACAGATAATCGAGACAAAAAAAAAAGGAGATCCAGAACCTCAACTTTATGCTTACCCAAATGTACTTAATAGGTACCTGCAGAACACTCCACCCAACTACTATGGAATATACATTCTACTTATCACCACATGGAACATACTCTAAGATCAACCACATTCTCAGTCCATAAATCAAGCATAAATAAATTTTATAAGAATGAGATATTGCCATGTATCTTCTCAGATCACAGTGGAATAAAAAAATATATATCAATAACAACAAAGTTCCCCAAAACCCACAAAGACATGTATACTAAACAGCAGTATGCTTACCAACTCCTGTGTCAACATGGAAATCAAAACAGAGATTAAAAAGTACCTGGAAACAAATGAAAATGAAGGAGCATCTTACCAAAATCTCTGGGATGCCATGAAAGCAATACTAAGAGGGGAATTCATATCTCTATGAACACATATGAAGAAAACAGAAAGATCACAAACTAACAGTCTAACAAATCCCCTAAGAAAGCTGGAAAAGCAAGCTCATCAAAAGCTAGCATCAGCAGAGGAATTCAGACCACCAAAATAAAAGCCCAAATATGGGACATAGAAGACAAATATAAAATAGAAAAAAATTAGTGACACAAAAAGCTGATTCTTTGAAGGTATAAACAAGATTGATGAACCCCTAGCCAGATTGGCCAAGAGAAAGAGAGAAAAAGCCCAAATAAACACAATCAGAAATGCAAAAATCAACTCACACCAAACAAACAAACAAACAAAACCCTGGACCAGAGGGTTTTCCAGCAGAATTTTTAAAAACATACAAAGAGGAGCTGATACCAATCCTTTTGAAGGTATTCCAAGCAATCAAGAAGAATGGACTCTCCTGAAAGCATTTTATGAAACTAATATCACATTGATACCCAAAACAGGTAAAGATCCAACCAAGAAAGGGAATGACAGGCCAATATCCTTGATGAACATAGGTACTAAAATTATCAAAAAGATTCTAGCAAACCAGATCTAACAATACAGCTCAAAAATCACATCTACCACCGTGACTAAGTAGGCTTTATCCCCAGGATGCAGGACTGGTTCAACATCCACAAGACTATAAGTGTAATTAAATACATCAACAGACGTAAAAGCAAGAACCACATGATAATATCATTAGATGCGTAAAAAGCTTTCAATAAAATCTAGCATCCCTTCTTGATGAAAACACATAGGCACAGGTGGAGCATAACTCAAAATAATAAGAGCCATCTATGAGAAGCCCACAGCCAACATAGTGATAAACAGACAGAAATTGGAACCATTTCCCCTGAAAATTGAAACAAGACACGGCTACCCACTCTCACCCTTTATGTTCAACACAGTGTTGGAAGTCCTTCCTACAGCAATTATACGAAAGGAGGAAATCAGGGATATCCAAATAGGAAAAGAGGAAGTTAAGTTATCCCTTCTTGCTCACAATATGATCCTATATCTTGAAAACCCAAAAGAATCTGTCAAAAACCTCTTGCACTGATGAAGGACTTTGGCAAAGTCCCAGGGTATAAAATAAATGTGCAAAAGACAGTTGCATTTGTATACACCAACAATAAACAAACAGAAACTCAAATAAAAAGCACAATCCCATTCACAATAGCACACAAAAAAATGAAATACCTTGGTATCTTCCTAACCAGAGATGTGAAAGACCTTTACAATGAAAACTACAAAATGCTGGTCAAAGAAATCCAAGAAGACACAAAGGGTAAAATATTTCATGCTAGTGGATTGGAAGAATCAATTTTGTTAAAATGTCCATTCTTCCCAAGGATCTACAGATTTAACCCAATGCCTGTTAAATTACCAGCATCGTTCTTCTCAAACGTATGGCAACATAAATGACCACAGATATCCAAAACAACCCTCAGCAAAAGAAACAAGGTAGGAGGTATCACACTTACAGACTTTAAACTTTATTATAAGGCTACAATAATCAAAACAGCATGGTGTTGGTGCAAGAACAGGCATATAGACCAATGGAATAGGATAGAGACTCCAGAAGCAAATCCTCAAATTCTCAACCAACTCAACTCATCTGACAAAGGCCTAACATCCAGGATCTACAAGGAACTCAAACATGCTGAAAAGAAAAAAACTCAGCTCTTTACAAAGTGGGCAAAAGATATGAATAGATACTTCTCAAAAGAAGACATATGAGTATCTACATGAAAAAATGTTCAGCCTCATTAATCATCAAAGAAATGCAAATTAATACCACACTGAGATACCACCTAACTCCAGTCAGGATGGCCATCATCAATAACTCAAAAAACAACAGATTCTGGAGAGGATGTGGGGCAAAGGGAACACTTCTACACTGCTGCAGGAGTGTAAACTGGTACAATCTCTATGGAAAACAGTTTGGCGATTCCTAAAAGATCTCAAAATTGACCTTCTATATGACCCTGCAAACCTCCTCCTGGGAATATACCCAGAGGAACATGAATCACTCTGTGAAAAAGATACCAGCACCTGCATGTTTCTTGCAGCATTATTCACAATAACAAAAGCATGAAACCAACCACACTGCCCATCAAAAGAGGACTGGGTTTAAAAAATGTGGTACACAGACACAATGGCATATTACACAGCCATAAAGGTCAAAATTATTGACTTCGCAGCAATGGACTTGGATGGACTTAGAGTTTATCATACTCAATGATCTATCACAGAAACAAAGAACCCGAGTGCCACATGTTTTCACTCATAAGCGGGACTATGAATAATTATTATAATACTATAA
>NW_006973897.1:0-397 GCF_000164805.1 Carlito syrichta | reverse complement strand
CAGCTCACTTTCCAGCAGCTTTAGTTAGCTAGCTTGTTAAGGCAGCTAGCTAGGCTGCTGGTTAGCTGGTTAAGTCAGCTAGTTAATTCAGCCAGCCAGTCAGCTGGCTAGCTAGTTAAGTCAGTTAGTCAAATTAGCTAGCTAGCTATGTATCTAGATAGTTAAGTCCACTAGTAAAATCAGCTGGCTAGCTAGATAATTTGGTTAGTTATGGCAGCAGACTATCCAGGTAGCAGGATAGCTAGTTAATAAGGTGAGCTGGTTAGCAAGCTCGATAGCTAGTTAAGCAACCAAGTTAAGTCCGATCACTGTCAGGCAGGTTTGGTAGGCAGTTATATAGTTAAGTCAGCTGACAAGCCAGCAGGCTTTGTAGATTGTTAGCTACTTAATTCATCTG
>NW_006973896.1:0-4115 GCF_000164805.1 Carlito syrichta | reverse complement strand
TCAGATATTAATTGTGTTATTCGTGTCGACAGATAGTAATTACCTTAGTTGTGTCGTCGGACACTAAATGTCTTATTAGTGACTTCGGATACTAATTTGGATACTAATTGCCTTATTTGTGTCATCGGATATTAATTGTCTTATTCGTGTCGTCGGATACTAATCGTCTTATTCATGTCGTCGGATCCTAATAGTCTTATTCGTGTTTTCGTTTACTAATTGTCTTATTCTTGTCGTCAGATACTAATGGTCTTATTCGTGTCGTCGAATATTAATGGTCTTATTCATGTCGTTGGATACTAATTGTCTTATTCCTGTCATCGGATAATAATTGTCTTATTCGTGTCATTGGACTAATTTTCTTATTCATGTCGTCAAATACTAAATGTTTTATTCGTGTCTTCAGGTACTAATTGTCTTATTCGTGTTGCCGGATACTAATTCTCATATTCTTTTCATCGGATACTAATTGTCAAATTCGTGTCGCCGGATACTAATTGTCTAATTCCTGTCATCGGATACTAATTGTTTTATTCGTGTTGTCGGATACTAATTGTCTTATTAGTGTCTTCGAATACTAATTCGGATACTAAATGTCTTATTTTGTCGTCGGATACTAATTGCATTATTCGTGTCATCAGATAGTAATTATCTTAGTGGTGTCATCAGATACTAATTGTCTTATTCATGTCATGGGATACTAACCTGTCTTATTCCTGTCGTCAAACACTAATTTTCTTATTCATGACGTCAGATACTGTCTTATTCGTGTCATCGGATACTAATTGTCTAATTCGTGTCATCGAACTAATTTTCTTATACTTATCATTAGATAATAATTGTCCTATTCCTGTCATCGAAAACTAATTGTCTTATTCGTGTCGCCGGATACTAATTTTCATACTTGTGTCATCGGATTATAATTCTTATTTGGGTCATCGGACACTAATTGTCTTATTCGTGTCATCGAACACTCATTGTCTTATTCGTGTTGACATAAACTAATTGTATTATTCGTGTCGTAGGACACTAATTTTCTTATTCGTGTCGTCAGATACTAATTGTCCTATTCGTGTCGTCAGATACTAAGTGTCTTATTCGTGTGCTCAGATACTAATTGTCTTATTCGTGTCGTCGGATATTAATTTTCCTATTCATGTCGTCAGATACTAATTGTCTTATTCGTGATGTCAGACTACTTTTGTTATTGGTGTCATCAGATACTAATTGTCTTATTCCTGTCATCGGAAACTAATTGTCTTAATCGTGTCGCCAGATACTAATTTTCATATTTGTGTCGTCAGATTCTAATTCTTATTTGTGTTGTCAGATACTAATTGTCTTATTAGTGTTCTCGGATACTAATTGTCTTATTCGTGTCATTGGATACTTATTGTCTTATTCGTGTGCTCTGAAACTAATTGTCTTTTTCGTGTCATCAGATACTAATTGTCTTATTCGTGTCATCAGATACTAATGGTCTTATTCGTGTCATCGGATACTACTGGTCTTATTCGTGTCGTCGAATAATAGTCTTAATCGTGTCATCGGATAACAATTGACTTATTGGTGTCGTTGGACTAATTTTCTTATTCGTGTCGTCAGATACTAATTGTCTTTTTCGTGTCATCAGATACTAATTGTCTTTTCCGTGTCATCGGATACTAATTGTCTCATTCGTGTCCCCAGATACTAATTGTCTTATAAGTGTCACCAGATACTAATTGTCTTATTCGTGTCGTCAGATACTAAATGTCTTATTCGTGTCATCGGATACTAATAGTCTTATTCGTGTCACCAGATAAAAATAGTCTTATTCGTGTCACCGGATACTAATTGTCTTATTTATGTCACCGGATACTAATTTTCTTATTCGTGTCACCGGATTCTAATTGTCTTATTTGTTTCGCCAAATACTAGTTGTCCTATTCGTGTCGCCGGATACTAATTGTCTTATTCGTGTCACAGGCTACTGATTGTCTTATTCTTACAACCGGATATTAATTGTCTTATTCGTGTCACGGGACACTAATTGTCTTATTCTTGTCACCGGAAACTAATTGTCTTATCTGTGTGGTCGAATACTAATTGTCTTATTCGTGTCGTCATATACTAATGGTCTTAAACGTGTCATTGTATACTAATGGTCTTATTCATGTCGTCGGATACTAACTGTTTTATTCGTGTCATCGGGTACTAATTGTCTTATTCGTGTCATTGGATACTGCTTATCTTATTCTTGTCGCCGGACACTCATTGTCTTATTCGTTTCACCGGATACTTTTTGTCTTATTCGTGTCATTGGACACTAATTGTCTTAGTCATGTCGCTGGATACAAATTGTCTTATTCGTGACGTCAGATACCAATTGTCTTGATAGTGTCTTCGGATACTAATTCGGATACTAACTGTCTTATTCCTGTCGACAGATACTAATTGTCTTATTCGTGTCGTCAGATACTAATTGTCTTATTCGTGTCATCAGATACTAATAGTCTTATTCGTGTCGTCGGACTAATTTTCTCACTCATGTCATCAGATACTAATTGTGTTATTTGTGTCGTTGGATACTAATTGTCTTACCCGTTTCGTCGAATACTAATTGACTTATCCTTGTCATTGGACTCTAATTGTTTTAATCCTGTCGTCAGATACTAATGGTCTTATTCGTGTCGTGGATTACTAATGGTCTTATTCATGTAATCAGATACTAATTGTCTTATTCCTGTCACCGGATAACAATTGTCTTATTCGTGTCGTCGAACTAATTTTCTTATTTATGTCATCGAATACTAATTGTTTTATTCATGTCGGCAGATACTAATTGTCTTATCCTTGTTGCCGGATACTAATTGTCTTATTCTTTTCATTGGATACTAATTGTCTAATTCGTGTCGCCGGATATTAATTGTCTAATTCCCTTCGTCAGATACTAATTGTTTTATTTGTGTTGTCGGATACTAATTGTCTTATTATTGTCTTCGGATACTAATTCGGATACAAAATATCTTATTATTGCCATCGGATACTAATTGCCGTATTCGAGTCATCGGATAGTAATTGTCTTAATCGTGTCATCAGATACTAATTGTCTTATTCGTGCCATGGGATACTAACTGTCCTATTCCTGTCGTCGAATACTAATTTTCTTATTTGTAAGGTTGGATGCTAATTGTCTTATTCATGTCGTCAGATACTAATTGTCTTATTCCTGTCGTTGGATATTAATTCTTATTCGTGTGCTCTAATACTAATTTTCTTATTCTTGTCATCAGATACTAATTGTCTTACTCGTGTCGCCGGATACTAATTGTCTTATTCATGTCGCCGGATACTAATTGTCTTACTCATGTCACTGGATACTAATTGTCTTATTCGTGATGCCGGATATTAATAGTCTTATTCCTTTTGACAGATACGATTGTATTATTCATATCGTCACATACTGATTGTATTATTCGATTCATGAGATATTGATTGTCTTGTTCGTTTCATCGGATACTGATTGTATTATTTGTGTCATCGGATATTAAGTGTCTTCTTCTTGTCCTCGGATACCAATTGTCTTATTCGTGTCGTCAGATACCAATTGTCTTGTTCGTGTCGTAAGATACCAATTTTCTTAATTCTTGTCTTCGGATACCAATTGTCTTATATGTGTCGCCTGATACTAATTGTCTTATTCTTGTTGTCGGATACTAATTGTCTCATTCGTGTCGTCGGATAGTAATTGTCTCACTCATGTCGTCGGATATTAATTGTCTCATTCGTGTCGTCGGATACTAATAGTCTCATTCGTGTCGTCGGATACAAATCGTCTCATTCGTGTCACTGGATACTAATTGTCACATTTGTGTTGTCGGATATTAAATGTCTCATTCGTGTCGTCGAATACTAATTATCTCATTCGTGTCATTGGATCCTAATTGTCTTATTCGTCTCATTGGATACTAATTGTCTTAATGGTGTCGTCAGATACTAATTGTCTCATTAGATTCGTTGGATACTAATTGTCTTAATCATGTCGTCGGATGCTAATTGTCTTATTGGAGTTATCGGATTCTAATGATCTTATTCCTGAGGTCGGATACTAATGGTCTTATTCGTGTCATCAG
>NW_006973895.1:0-333 GCF_000164805.1 Carlito syrichta | reverse complement strand
TAGCTAGTTGGCTGGATAGCTGGCTAGCCAGCTGACTTAATTAGCTAGCTACCTGTTTGGCTAGATGGCTAGCCAGCTAGCTTAGCAAGCTAGCTACCTGGTTAGCTAGCTGGCTAGGCAGCCAACTAGCTAGCTAGTGGGCTGGTCAACTGGCTAGCAAGCTTGGTTAAATAGCCAGTCAGCTGACTGTACAGTCGGATAGCCAGCTGGCTTAACTAGCCAGCCACCCTGCTGTTCAGCTTGCTAGCCAGCAGGTTTAACTAGCTGGTCACGTAACTGATCAGCCTCCTAACCAGCCGGCATATCTTGCCAGCCACCTAGCTAGCCAGCCTG
>NW_006973894.1:0-335 GCF_000164805.1 Carlito syrichta | reverse complement strand
TTGTCCAATCCATTCCATTCCATTCCTTCCTGTTCTATTCCTTTTCAATACATTACATTCTTGTTCATTCCTCTTGATTCCTCTCCATTTGTCTCAATTCCTCCACCTTCCCATCCCATTCCATTCCATTGCTCTCCACTTCATTCTATTCCATTCCTCTCATTTCCTCTCCATTCCATTCCATTCCACTCCTTTCCACTGCTTTCAATTCCTCTCCATAGCATGCCATTCCATTCCATTCCTCTCCATTCCACTGCATTCCATTCCATTCTATTCCTTTTCATTTCTTTCCATTCTCTTCCATTCTACTCCATTCCATTCCATTCCCTTCCATG
>NW_006973893.1:0-353 GCF_000164805.1 Carlito syrichta | reverse complement strand
TAATCTTTGTATTCATTTTTGAGGGCCGAGACGAGGTCTCATCCAATGTCTCAGTCTGGTTTGAACCCAGAGGCTCAGGCCATTCACTCGCCATGACTCACTCTGTCAGAATGCCAGGCTGAGCCCCAGAGCCCAGCCTGGGGTTGTGGTGGTGGTGAATGGTATCATCATACTGAGTCGGAGTCACACTCTGTGGCCCAGACTGGAACGCAAGGGCCCACTCTCGGCCACCGTGGTCTCCATTGGCTGGGCTCCGGCAATTCTCCCACTGTGGCCTCCAGGGTGGGTGGAGTGACAGACATGTGAAACCAAGCTCAGCTTATTTTTTTGGCTTCTTGTAGAGATGCGGTCTC
>NW_006973892.1:0-482 GCF_000164805.1 Carlito syrichta | reverse complement strand
AACTGATCCAGATGGCCAGGACTCCTCATCAAAACCTTCCAAACAGATTCAGTAACCTTAGCATCCAGAGACCCTGTAGAGAGTCATCCCACAATAAATGCAGGCCAATTTATGTTACAGAGAGTTTGGAGTCTGCCTTTGAGAGATGGATACCATAGTCCTCAGCAAATGCAGCAGATAAATTATTTAGCATATAGTCCAGAGGACTGACTTCAAATTCTGAGATCCCATGACATACAACAAACAAATCCCATGACAAACAAACAAAAAAGACAAACAGATAAATGAGCAATGCGTCTAACCCAAAATAAGAAGTTACAGATCCCTTGAATGCCTCAGGGCATAAAGCAAGGGGACTCTATTCAGCCAACATCTTGGCTCTGTGAATAGTGTCCAAAGGTTGACCTCATTAGGACGTTTCTCCCTTAACTAGAAGCTAAAACAGAAAACCACGGCCACAAGCAAGCAAACAGAAAACCAAA
>NW_006973891.1:1961-2412 GCF_000164805.1 Carlito syrichta | reverse complement strand
TACCCCGAACTCAACCGGCTTCAGTGCTTGTTAGGTACCTGCTGCACACCAGATCCTGTGGCAGGCCCCAAAGTAAGCCCCTAGTTGGAGCCGCCACGAGGAACATGCCTGTGACTGCAAAGAAGGCCTGAGGGCTGGTTGGGATGGACGGCAGATTTGGCCTCGGGATGAGCATTCGTGAGCCCCCCGCTGGTGCTTGGAGTGTTTGAAAATGCCGCTCGCCCTCCCCGTCCCACTGAGTTCTCTCTCATCGTGCATTCGATGCGCTCTGTGGGCAGTAAACCCAGCGCAGGGACTCCCACAAGTCTAGACGCGATCCCCAAGCTTTGTGACTTCCACCTCAGACCACGGTCTCACTTGCAACCGTGGATTCTGAGCTTGGGTGTGTTGTGTCCTCATGACACTCCCCTCCTCCTCAGGAGCTGTTCAAGAAGATGGATCCCTGTGAGTG
>NW_006973891.1:0-693 GCF_000164805.1 Carlito syrichta | reverse complement strand
AGTGGGAGCTCTCTTCCTGGCAGTTCAGCATTCTCGATGTTCTCAAATCAAAAGAGTTTGAATGTGCAAAGCTCTCCGTTATTCTCACATCGAATCTTCCTCCTTCTCCTTCTCCACAGGAAAAACTCTGAACGATTTCAAGTTCTTTCTAACAAATGCAAGGACATGAGCAGGAACCCACTCATTGAGGTAAAGCGGAGGCTGAGATGAGGGCTATGTATCTAGAGTGAGGTTGGAAAGCGTTGTGGGCCAGCTGTGTGTGTGTGTGTATGTGTGTGTGTGTTTATGTGTGTGTGTGTGTGTGTGTGACTTTCTCTCTGAAAACCGGGTTGATAAGGAGCAGACGCCAGCCATATGAGGTCTGGAGTGACAGAAAGAGAGAAGCGTATGCCCCCGGGAAGGAGGTTTATTGCAGTAGGAGGCCCCGGTGAGGGGATGTGGAGATGGCAGCTGGACCATCGAGCAGGGGTGAGGAGCCGCGGAATCAGGACGTTTCTGGCTCCCACTCTGGTCCGTCCTGCTGCCAGGATGCTTCCTCCAGGCTGTAGGGCGAATGTGGCAGGGGCAGCCACCTTCCTCCTCCAGACCAGCCCAGCAGTTCCTCAGGAAGCCAGGCTCCCGCTACTTGCCCCATTCTGGACTGAAGCTCCGTGGGGAGGGGGCCCCTGCCCGCAGCACAGATGAGGACTGCAG
>NW_006973890.1:0-594 GCF_000164805.1 Carlito syrichta | reverse complement strand
ATTCCATATCATTTCTCTCCATTCCTTTCCATTTCATTCCATTTCTCTTCATTCCATTCCCTTCTATTGCATTCCCCACATTCAATTCCTTTCCATTCCATTTCTCTCCATTTCATTGTGTTCCATTCCATTACTTTCCATTCCATTCCTTTCCATTTCTCTCCATTTCATTCCACTCCATTCCATTCATCTCCATTCCATTCCTCTCCATTCCATTTCATTCCCCTCCGTTCTTTTCCATTCCATTACTTACCATTCAATTACATTCTATATCATTCCTTTCTATTCCTATCAATTCCTATCCATTCCATTGCATTCCATTCCTCTCCATTTCATTCCATTTCACTCCATTTCACTCCATTCCTTTACCTACATTTCTTTTCATTCCATATCATTCCTTTCCATTCCATTCCTCTCCTTTCCATACCGTATCATTCCCTTCCATTCCATTCCATTCAATTACTCTCCATTCCATTCCACTCCACTCTGCTCCATTCCATTCCACACAATTATAGGCCATTCCATTCCACTCCATTCCATTCCATTCCTCTCTATTCCAATCCATTCCTCTCCATTCATTTCTATTGTATTCCA
>NW_006973889.1:0-383 GCF_000164805.1 Carlito syrichta | reverse complement strand
TAAATAGGAATAATGGTTTATATGTTATTAACTTTTTAAAATCATGAAGTATCTATTTCTTATTTTTGACTGTACCATTTCCAAGAAAAATTATTTGTACAGACAACTTATTAACTAGTTATAAAAATCCATATCTGCAACTGGAAAGTAAGTAGCTTTTGGGATTATCACCAACATTTTTGGACCAGAGAAAATCTCTTATTGAAACATTTCAGAGAGGTGGTGGGAGATGGGGCAGGATGGCGACAGAACTAGATAGACTTTGAGGGTCTCTGCAAAAGCAAGTGTCCATAAAAACAGTCCGCGTCAGTGGATGTGTGCCTGTGTATGAGTGAAAGACCATCTGAGGGGAGACTCAGGTTCATGCACCTGGGGCTCTACTC
>NW_006973888.1:0-418 GCF_000164805.1 Carlito syrichta | reverse complement strand
TAACTAAATATTTAGCTGGCTGAATCACTAGCTGAGTTAACTGGTTAGCTAACTAGTTAGCAGACTTAGGTAACTGACTTAAATAGTTAGTTAACTAGTGAGCTAGCTGTCTTAGCTAACTGACCTAGCTAGCTAACTAGTTAGCCAGTTCACTTAGCTAGCTGACTTAACTACTTGGTTAACAAGATAGCTAGCTGACTTAACAAGTTGGTTAATGAACTAGCTAACTGTTTTAACTATTTGGTAAACGACTTAACTAGTTGTCTTAGTTAGGTAGCGAGTTAGGTAGGTGACTTAACTTGTTGGCTGACGATTCGGCCGAGAACTTATCTGGTTTAACATGTTGGCTGACTACTCAGCCAACTTGTTAGCTGGCATAACAAATCGGCCAACTACTTGGCTGAATAGTTAGCTGGGT
>NW_006973887.1:0-814 GCF_000164805.1 Carlito syrichta | reverse complement strand
GTCTGGACAGTCAAATAGCAATCCAGCTTAACTAGCTAGCCACCCTGCTGGTCAGCTGGCTAGTCAGCTGGCTTGACTAGCAGGCCACTAAATTGTTCAGCCTGCTAACCATCCGGCATAACTTGCCAGCCACCTAGATAACCAGTTGGCTAACCAGCTGACTTAAGTAGATAGCCATGAGGCTAGCCAGCTGGCTTAACTAGACAGTCACCTAGCTAGCCAGAAGACTAACCAGCTCACTTAACTCACTGACTTAACTAGCTAGCCAACCGGCTAGCCAGCAGACTTAATTAGCTAGCTACCTAACTAAACAGGTGGGTAGCCAACTGACTTAATTAGCTGACTTAGCAAGTTAGACAACTGGCTAGCCAGCTGACTTATCTTGCTAGCTACCTAGTTAGTGAGATGGCTAGCCACTTGAATTAACTAGCTGACTTAAGCAACCAGCTTGTTGGCTAGCCAGCTGACAGAGTTAGTTGACTTAACTTGCTAGCTAGCTGGCTAGCCAGCTGACATAACTAGCTGAAATCACTAGCTAGCCAGGTGGCTAGCCAGCTGACTTTACTAGCTAGCTACCTATGTATCCCTCTGGCATTCCAGCTGACTTAACTACCAAACTACGTAGCTAACCAGTTGACTAATGAGCTGCTTTAACTAGGTGACTTAACTAGGTAGACAGCTGACAAGCCTGTTGAATTAACTAGCTAGCTACCCAGCTAGGCACCTGGCTAACCAGGAGACTTAACTAGCTTATTTGACTAGCTAGCCAACTGATTTAACTAGCTGATTTAACTAGGTAGCTAGCTAGTTAGCC
>NW_006973886.1:0-2621 GCF_000164805.1 Carlito syrichta | reverse complement strand
TCACCAACTGGCTAGCCAGCTGACTTAACTAGCTGACATAAACATCTGGCCTGCTTGCTAGTCAGCTGAATTAAATTGCTTGCCATAAAGTTAGCCTACTGGCTATTCAGCTGACTAAACAAGGTGGCTTAAATAGCTGGCCAGCTGTCAAGTGAGCTGAGTTAATTAGCAACCTATTTTGCTAGACAGCTGGATAGCCAACTGACTTAACTAGGTGACTTAACTAGCTAACCAGCGTTATAGATTGCTGACATAACTATCTAGCTAGCCAGCTGTCTAGCCTGCTGACTTAACTAGGTAACTTAACCAGCTATCAAGCTAACTTAACTATCTGACTTAACCACCTAGATAGCTAGCTCTCCAGCTGGCTTAACTAGCTGACTTAACGAGCTACCTAGCTGACATAACTAGCTGATATATATAGCTAGATTCCTAGGTAACCAGCTGACTTAATTATCAGAAATAACTAGCTAACCAGATGGCTAGCTATCTGATTTTTTAACTAGACTTTTAACTAGCCAACCAGCTGGATAGTCAACAGACTTAATGAGGTGTTTTAACTAGCTATGTAGCAGCTTGCCAGCTGACTTAACTAACTGACTTAACCAGCTAGTCAGCTGGCTGGCCAGGTGACTTAACTAGCTGGCTACCAATCTAGACAGCTGGCTATCCAACTGACTTACCCAGCTGACTTAAGATAGCAAGCTGGCAAAGCAGCTCACTTAATTACCTAGATACCTACATAGCCTGCAGGGTAGCCAGCTCACTTAACTATCTGATGTGAATAGCTAGCCTGCTGGCTAGCAAGCTGACATGTCTAGCTAGCTACCTGCCTAGCCAGCTGGCTAGACAGCTGACTAAATTAGCTGACTTAACCAGCTAGACAGCTGACTAACCAGCTGACTTAACACGCTGACATCACTAGCTAGCCAGGTAGCTATCTAGATGACTTAACTAGTTAGGTACATACATTGCCATTTGGCTAGACAACTCTCTTAACAAGCTGAATTAACCAGCTTGCCAGCTCACTAGCCATCTGACTTAACTAGCTCACTACCTATCTAGCCTCCTGATTAGCCAACTGACTTAACGAGCCGAGTTAACTAGCTAGCTAGCCAGTTGGCCATCTGATTTATTTAGTTAGCTAACTAGCTAGCTACCTAACTGCCAGCTGACTTAAATAGTTATCTAACCAGCTAGCTACCTAGCTAACAAGCTGATTGAAATCGTTAGTGGCCAAGCTAGCTTGCTGATTTAACCAGCTAGCTAACTAGTAAACTTGCTCGTTATTTAACGTGCTTGCTACCTGACTTAATCCTCTGTCTTAACTCATTATCTAAAGAGCTAGCTAGCTGACTCAACCAGCGGACTTAGCTCGTTTGCTATCTGGCTAGCTTGCCTACTCAACTAGCTGACACAACCCATTTGCTAACTAGTTAGCTAGCTGACTCAACCAGCTGGCTTAACCCGTTAGTTAACTAGCTAACTACCTCATTCAACCTGCTTACTTAACCCACTACCTAACTAGCTAGGTAAATGTCTTAACCATCTGACTAAATTAGAAAGCTGACTTAACTAGCTGACTTAGCTATCTGACTTAATTACTTAGCTAGCTGACTTAACTGGCTCACTTGACAAGTTAGCTAGCTGACAACTACCTGAATTAAATAGTTAGCTAACTATTTAACTAGCTGAATAACTAGCTGCTTTAATACTTATCTAACTAGTTAGGTTGCCGACTTAAGTAGGTGACTTAAATAGTTAGGTAACTAGTGAGCTAGCTGACTTATCTTGCTTGCTTAGTTAGCTAGCTGGTTAGCTAGCTGACTTAACTAGTTGGCTAACGAGATAGCTAGCTGACTTAACGAGTTGGTTAATGACTTAGCTAACTGTTTTAACTAATTATTAAATGATTTAACTAGTTGACTCAACTAGGTGGTTAAAACGTGAGCCAGTTGAATTAACTTGTGGGTTGTCGAGTCGGCTGACTACATAGATTGTTTAACACGTTGGCCGCCTACACGCCCAACTTTTTAGCAGGCTTAAAAGTCGGCCAACTAGTCGGCCGCCTAGTTAGCTGTGTTAATAAGATGACTGAGGAGTTGGCCCAGTAGTTATCAATGTTGACTAGTTGCGTGCTCCTTTGCTGACCTAACTATTCAGCCGACTATTTGGCCAACATGTTATCTGACCTACCTAGTCGGCCGACAAGTTAGCTTTGTTAACTTGTTGACTGACAAATTGGTCGACTAGTCGGATGACAGTTTAGCTTTACTACTTGGATGACTAGTTGGTGAATCGGTTACCTGACTTAGCTATTCGACCAGCACGTGAGCCAACATGTGACCTAACTTAACTAATCTGTGGTTAGATAGCCGACTAGTCAGGTGACTTAACAAGTCGTGAAGCAAGTGAGCCGACTGGTAAGCTGACTTAAGTAGTCAGCCAGCAAGTGAGCAAACTGGTAAGCTGACAACTAACCTGCTGGTGAGTGAGCTGACTGGTCACCTGACTTTAGTCAGCTGCTGAGTGAGCTGACTGGTTACTAATAAGCTGGTGAGTGAGCAGACCGGTGAGCCAAATTAACTAGTTGGCCGTCAAATGAGGCGATGGGTGAGATG
>NW_006973885.1:0-3496 GCF_000164805.1 Carlito syrichta | reverse complement strand
TGGGCATTTTGAGAGAAATCTGGTCAACCTAATGAGGAAAGAAAATAAATAAATAAATAAATTAATTAATTAACAATAAAAAACCAAAGTAATCCATTCTGTAAAGCTTCTGCTCATAGTCCTTCATCCCCCGCCCTTTTATGTGAGGATCCCCCAAGCTCTGCACCTTCCAGTGCCAACCCCTCAATGGCTTCCCTGCTTTGGTGCAGGAGTTCCTGAGAAGAGAGTCAGTTTCCTGCTGATTCTCTTCTCCAGGGGGAGAAATGTGCCCCAGACAGGCTGACCCTCCATCTCCACAACCAGGACCTTCCGCCAAGAAAGGACAGGGACACATCCCTCACCCAGGGACATTTCTTAACCCCCAATCCCATTTTTCTGGCTCTAAAGTCAGTTGCCCTGTGAACATACCATAGGCATTTGAGAATCTGTATACGATTCTGATGTTTTTGGAGACAGGGTCTGGCTCTGTGGCCCAGGCTGAGGCCCAGGGATACGATCATTGATCACCACCAGCCTCGAAATCATGGACACTGGCAATCCTACCATCTCAGCCTCTAGAGTGGCTGCGAAGACATGCACCTTGATCCAAGACCCCCTGTTTTGATGGGTGTATAGAGGGGTTCTCCCTGTGTGGCCTAGGCTGGTCTTGGGCTCCTGCACTGCTGTCATACTTCTGCCTTCGTCTCCCAGAGCCTGGGAATTCCAGGCATGGGCCATTGCACAAGACCTTGTGTTTCATTTTAGATGAAGATTCGAGGCTGGGTCCAGGGTCTCAGCCTCATCTTCCCAGTGTTTTGGAAGGCCGAGTCCAGTGGACAAAATGAGCCTGCATACTGAGACCTGTCCAGGCACCTGGGTGAGACCGTCTATACCCTCCATCCCAAATGAGCCGGGCATGATGACCTGCGCCTGTCTTTCAGGCTCCTCAGAAGTCCATGGAAAGGCTCACAGAAGCCCGGTGGGCAGAGGCTGTGGTGGCCAGGAGGGAGCCACTGCCCTCTAGGCTGGGTGACAGAGTGAGACTCCAACTCAAATAAAAAGGTAGAAAAGGAAATAAAAGAAGAGCATCCATTTGTGTATGGAGTTGGATTATCATGAACAGACAGACATCATATGGGAAGGAGGCCCGTGTCTGGGCCTAGAGTTTCTGAAAGATGGTGGATTGGCAAACAATCAGGCTGTGGCTTTGCGAGGCCAAGGCAGGGGACCCCTGGTGTGCCTGAGTTTGAGACAAACCTGGGTCACGTAGTGAGACCTCGTCACTCCCCAGAATGCAAACACTCAAGTTGCACGTGGTGTCACCCATGATCCCAGCAGCACGGGATGCAGTGGCCTCCAACCCGAGGCATACTTTGCATCGTCCCTGCTGACAAGACTTGTGAGTCCAGGCTGGGCACTGTGGCTCACGGCCGTCAGACCTGAGCCCTGGGAGGCTGAGGCTGGAGGCTGCCTAAAATCAGGGTTTGGAGACCAGCCCTGGTGACATAACCAGACGTCATCTCAGGGACAGTTCCCCAAAATGAGTCAGATGTGGTCCCAGCTGATCAGGGGCTGAGGCGGGAGGACCACCTGAGCCCTGCTGGTCAAGACCCTGGGAGCCACAATCATGCCGCAATGCCCAAGGCTGGCAGAAGAGGACTCCGGTGACAAAAAACACACCTCCAACGTGCACACGATGGGCCTCCATGGCTCCCCAGTGAAAGATCCACATTGGCGGGGAACAATGGAATGATATGGAGAGAAAAGAGCCCTCCCTACCCCCGAAGGTGATAGGCAGGGTGACCGGAACATGGAATGGCCGTGGCTTTGCTGGACCGCTTTGATTGCTGTGCCCGACCGTCGTTCTAGCTTGGTTGCCGTCTGTTTCTTGAGCTCACACACATCTTTGCTGTGGGCTGCGGGTGTGGAGGATGGAGACAGGCCTTCTGGTGATACGTGGCCAAATGTGCGGGACAGACGTGCCCAGTGGGCACCTTTAAAACCTCCCACAAATGACAAGCTGAAAAGTGCCTTTTCCTCTCCCATCCCTGAAGGTGAGTCCTTGCGCTGATTGGCAGGGGTGGTGGTGGTGGTGATTATTATTATTTGGAGTCAGAATCCCGCTCTGTGGCCAGGGCAGAGCACAAGAGTTCACTCACGGCCACTGCAGACTCCACCTGCTATCTCAGGCGATCCTCCCAATCGGCCCCCAAGTGACTGAAACCACCAGCATGCGCAGGCACACCCAACTAATCTTTGGATTTATTTTTGATGGCCAACACAAGGTCTCACACCATGTCCTGGGCTGTTATCAAACAGGCAGTCTCAGGCTGTCCACTCGCCTGAGCCTCTGAGGGCTGGGATTCCAGGCTAATCCCTTGAGCCCAGCCTGTGGTTGTGTTGGTAGTGGTGGTTGGTATTAATATTCTGAGTCGGAGTCCTACTCTGTTGGCCAGGACTTAGTGCAGGGGCCAACTTCGGCCACCGCATCCTCTACCAGCTGGCCTCCGGCATTCTTCCCACCACAGTATACCAAGTGACTGGAATGACAAGTGAGCACCAGAACCCTCGGCTCATATTTTTGGCTTCTTGTAGAGATGATGTCTCTCCAAGGTGCTGGGGCTGTTCTTGAACCCAGGAGCTCAGGCCATCCTCTTGCCTCCACCTCCCAGAGCACCAAGATGACAGGTGTGAGCCCCTATCTGGCCTCCACACCCCTCTTGGGCCCCACCGCTAAACCCACTACATCCTGTTGGGAGCCAGCCTTGGAGGTCCACCTGATTTACAGGGTCCTGGTGGGCCAAAGACCCTGGGCCACAGGGCGAGCCCGGGAAGCCGAGGCACTTCTGTCTTCCACCTTTGCTGTTTGGTACCGCTGAAGAATTCTGTGCAATCATAAGAAGAAAATGGCATGTTTATGTGAAGTAGTCACAGCTAACCTGGAAATGTCATGGTTCATTTTTCCATTTCCCACTATGCCGTTTGGCGTTTTCTAACATATGCAAGGGTTAAACTCTGAAGCACATTAAGAATGCTTTCTTTCACTTGGTTACTAGATATTGCTTGAGTAAAAAATGATATAAATATATTCACTTCTTATTTGATTTAGAATTATGTAGTTTAGTGTTTAGACATAAGGGTTTTAGAAACACAAGTTTATAGTAAGTTTATTATGAATTCATTATAAGTTCTAACACTTATCTAGGAGTTATGTAGGTGATTTATAACACTGTTTTCACAGACTTAGTTTAAAGATTAATCGTTAAGGTTTTTACTTAATTCTGTAGTTAAGATTTTTAATAATTGTTTATAGAGTGGGTTTTCACTGAATTTATAATATGTTAATTAGATACTTTCATGATAAATTAACATACAGAAAGCAACTAAATACAGAAAGCAAACTTGGGGGTCTGGGAAACATCACTAAAAGCGTCTTTTGAGTTTTCCTTAGAAATAAACACTGCAGGGTAAGAGAAAAGTAACGAAGACACCTGGACAAGAGGGGCTGGAACCTGCA
>NW_006973884.1:0-727 GCF_000164805.1 Carlito syrichta | reverse complement strand
TAACAGATGAAATGATATGTCTGAGATTTGCTTCAGAATAAAAAGTGGAGGGGAAGTGGGGGTAGGGAGTAGATGGCACAAGATTGGCCATGAGTTGACACGTTGTTGAAGCTGGGTAAGAATACATGAGGATGTATTACACTCTTCTGTCTGTTTTCTTTCTTTCTTTCTTTTAATTAGTTTGAGTTCTTCTCCAGTGAAAAGTTTAAAAAGACCCATCATCATCTCCTCTGGACACCTCCAGTCTGAAATGAGCCTTTGGTCCTCTTTTCATGCCTTCTTTCCACTTGCCAGCAGAGGGCAGTGGGTCCCAGAACCTGCAGCTGAGATTTTCTCGTGGCTCCCCGGAGCGCTTACTGCTTGCTTCCCTTTCACCTCTTTTTCTTTTTTTTTTGAGTTGGAGTCTCACTCTGTCACCCAGACTGGAGTGCAGTGGCCGCTCCCGGCCACCGTGGCCTCGATCTGCTGGGCTCTGGCGATCCTTCCGCCTCAGCCTTCCAAGTAACTGGAGCTACAGGCACACACTACCACGCCTGGCTAATTTTTTTTGATTTATTGTAGAGATGAGGTCTCGCCTGCCCAGGTGGGTCTCGAACCCACGGGCCCAGGCAATCCACTCACTTCAGCCTCCCAAAGGCGAGGGATTACAGGCTGAGCCACCGAGCCCAGCTCTCCTGATCTTTCTTTAAAATAAGCCTCTGCACCCTGACATGTTCAAGTGGTGTTA
>NW_006973883.1:0-453 GCF_000164805.1 Carlito syrichta | reverse complement strand
ATTTTTATCTTAATATGTACTACCAAGATTGTTATTGTGTATAATGTGAACCATTTTTTCTCTTTGAACATTTCTTTCCATGCATATAGTTCTGTTGAGTTTACTTGAAAAGAATAATTCTGGGTTACAGCATTAGTAGATGATAGCAAACAATTTTTCACAATAGTTACACCAATGTGTACTCTCTTCAGCAAAGTATGAGAGCTGCACTGGTTGTAGGTACTCTCCAACACTCTGTTGCCTGCCTTTTTTATCTGAGCCATGTTGGCGTGTTTGTGGAGATATCTTTTCGTGGTTTATTTACATTTTTCTAATGATAAAAAAGTCTGAGAATTTTCTTAAGCCATTTGGATATTTCCCTTGGTGAAGTGTATTTTCAGACCTATTGCCTAATTTTTTTTTTCCTTGCTTTCACCAGTGTGTAGTCTTATTTTATTATTGATTCAAAAGTCT
>NW_006973882.1:0-461 GCF_000164805.1 Carlito syrichta | reverse complement strand
GCCAGCCTTCTGGGGCAAGTGGCTGAAGGCACAGGAAGGACATGCCCAGTGGCCACCTTTGAAACCTCCCATGAACAACAAGCCAGAAAATGCCTTTTCCTCTCCCATCCCTGAGGGTGACTCCTTGTGCTGGGTATCGGTGGGGGATGGTGGTGGTGGTAGTGATTACTATTATTTGGACTCAGAATCCTTCTCTGTAGCCCAGGTTAGAAGACAGGGTCATGCTAAAGGACACTGCAGACTCCACCTTCTGTGCTCATGCAGTCCTCCCTCCTCAGATCCCTGAGTGGCTGGAATCACAGACCTGCGCCACCACATCCGGCTAATGTTTGGATTTATTATTGATGGCAGGGATGAGTTCTTGCCCTGTATCCCAGGCTGATGTCAAAACTTCAGGCTCAGGTCATCCAATCGCCTGGGTCTCTGTAGGGCCGGGATGCCAGGCTGAGACCTTGAGTCAG
>NW_006973881.1:0-488 GCF_000164805.1 Carlito syrichta | reverse complement strand
TGGAAGGCCAGGGAATGGTTCACCAGAGCCTGGCAGGCCGAGGCTGCAGTGACTGGGATCTAGCCACTGCCCTCCAGCATGGGCGACTGAAAGAAAAAAAGAAAAAAGGGAAAAAAAAGAACTTTCATTTGTGGATGGAGTTGGGATGACCGTGAACAGACAGAGATCATTTGGGAAGGAGCCCCAGCCTTGGAGCTAGAGTTCCCGAATGATGGTGGATTGGCAGACAATTGGGCTGTGGCTTTGGGAGGCTGAGGCAGGTGATTGCTGGAGCACAGGATTTTGAGACCAGCCTGTGCCACGTAGCAAGACCTTGTCACTCCACAGAATGCAAACATTGGAATAGCACATGGTGGCATTCGCTGTCCCGGCTACAAGGGAATCAGTGGCCTCTATCCTGGGTCATTCCTTAATGTCACCCCTGCTTACAGAATGTGCAAGTCCAGGTTGGGCACCAAGGCTCACGACCATCAGCCCCTCACCCAGGG
>NW_006973880.1:0-1305 GCF_000164805.1 Carlito syrichta | reverse complement strand
CTAGCTTGTAAATCCAGTTGGCTAGCCGGATGTTTATCTAGTTAAGTCAGTTATTTCATTCCGCTGGTTAGACGGATGACTAGCTATGTGATTGGCAAGTTAAGCCGCCTTGTTAGCAAGCTGGTCAGTTAGGTGGCCAGCTACTTAAGTCGGCTGGCTAGCTGGCTGACCAGCAGAGTGTCTGGATAGTCAAACTGGCTGGCTATCCCAATGTCCAGACTGCCAACTGACAACTTAAACTGGTTGGAGAGCCAGGAGGCCAGCCCGCAGCCTTGCTACCCAGTTGCCTAGCCAGCCAGCCAGGTAGCTAGCTATTTAAGATAGGTGGCTATCCATGTAGCCTACAAGATAGCTAGCTAGTTAAGTCAGCTGGCTAGCCAGCTAGCCAGCCAACTAGTCAGCTAATTAAGTAAGCTAGATAGCCAGCTAGTTAGTTAAGTGAGCTAGCAAGTCAGCTAATTATTCAGGTACCTAGTTAAGTCAGCTAGCTAGCCAGGTTCCTAGTCACCTAGCTAGTTAAGTCAGCTAGCAAGTCAGCTAGATACTCAACTAGATAGTTGTCAGCTAGCAAATCAGCTAGTTAGTTAGCTAACTAGTTGGCTAGCAACTCAGCTAACTGGTGATCTAACTAGTGGGTTCCCTCGCTTTCCATTAGGTCAACTAACACGTAGGCTCACTCACCTGCCAACCAGTCGGCAAACTAGTCGTCTCACAAACCAGTCAACAGTTCAACTAATTTGTTGGCTCGCTACAGGCCAACTTGTTAAGTCAGCTCACGTGTCTGCTCACTCACTGGCAAACTAGTTAAGTCAGCTAACCTTTCGACCTACTAGCCAGCCAACAAATTACGTCAGCTAATCAATTGGCCTACTCATGTGCCAATTTGTCAGCCAATACGTTAGGTCAGCTAAATAGACGACCGACTAGTTAGGTTAGCCAATTAGTCGGCCAACTAGTCAGCCGACTAATTAGTTGAGCAAACTACACAGCCAAATACTTACCCGAACTAACTATGGGGCCAACTCATCAGCCAACTATTTAACCAAGATAAAGAGCCGACTGATTAGTCGGTCAATTAGTCGGCCAACTTGTTAAGCCAGATAACATGTTGGACGAGTAGTCAGCCAACGTGTTAAACCAGCTAGCTAGTTGGCCGACTCGTCAGTGAACAAATTAAATCATCTAGCTAACTCATTAACCAACTAGTTAAGTCAGCTATTTAACTCATTTACCAACTAGTTAAAAACAGTTATCTAACACATTAACCAAATCGTTATCTGCTAGCTATTTCATTAGCCAACTACT
>NW_006973879.1:0-584 GCF_000164805.1 Carlito syrichta | reverse complement strand
AAAACCCAGAAAACCTTGGGTGAGGGCAGGCCTCGGCAGGAGGATCCCATGCAGTCTGGAGTTCAAGACCAGGCAGGAAGACCAGGATGTCGACCGAATGAAAAGCCTTAATCACAGCAGTTTGGGAATCCCAGACCAAGAGGATGGACCCAGTTGAGCAATTTGAGAGTAGCCTGGGCCACCTAGTGAGAGAATAAAAAATAGAAATATATATATATTCTCCTGAAAATTTTCATCCCTCAGTCCTCCCTCCCGGGTTCCTAACATATGAGCATCCCCCAAGCTTAGCACCTTCCAGGCCCAACCCTCCCCCAAAAGCTACCCTAATTTGGTGCAGGAATTCCTGAGGATCACTGACTGGGTTCCTGCCAGCTCTCCTCTCAGAGGCAAGAAATGTGCCCAGGCAGGTCAACCCTCTGACTAGACAATGAGGACCTTCGGCAAAGGAAGGCCATGGATAAATCCATTCGCCCCATGAACACACCACACGCAGTTGAGAATCTGCATACGATTCTGGTGTTTTTGGAAACAGGGTATGGCTCTGTGGCCCAGGCTAGGATCCGGGGACATGAACGTCATTCAGA
>NW_006973878.1:0-835 GCF_000164805.1 Carlito syrichta | reverse complement strand
TCAGATAGGTAGACAGCTGGCCACCTAGTTATTTAAGCTAGTAAAGTCAGCTGGCTAGCTGGTTCTAGCAAGTTAAGTCAGCTAGTTATGCCATCAAGTTAGCTAGTTAATTCAGCTTGTTATATCTGTTAGTTAGCTAGATAATTAGCAAGGTAGCTGGCTAGTTATTTCAGCTAGTAAAGTCAGCCGGATAGCTAAATAGCTAGCTAGTTAAATCAGCTAGTTTAGTCAGTTGGCTTGCGAGTTAAGTCAGCTAGTTAATTCAGCTGGTTTGCCAGCTGCCTAGATAGTTAGCTATTTAAGTCAGCTGGTTAACCAGTTGGCTAGCTAGTTAAGAAAACTAGTTAAGTCAGCTCACTAAAAGTTGGTTATCTAGGTAGCTAGGAAGTTATGTCAGCTGGAAAGCCATCAGGATATGTAGTTAGCTAGCTAGTTTAGTTACCTGGCTAGCCACCTGGCTAGATAGTGATATCAACTAGTTAAGTCATCTGGTTAGAGAGCTGGCTAAATAGTTAAATCAGCTAGTTGACTCTGCTGGCTACCAGCTTGTTAGCTGGTTATGTCTGTTAGTTAAGTCAGCTGGCTAGACACTTTACTATGTACGTAGCTAGCTAATTGAGTTAGTAGGCAAGCCAGCTGGCTAGCTAAATAACTCAGCGGGTTAAGTGAGCTGGCTCGAGGGATGGCTAGCTAGGTGGCTAGCTAGTTAAGCCAGCTGGCTAGCCAGATATTTATCTAGTTAAGTCAGCTAATTAAGTAAGCTGTTTAGCAGGCTGGCTAGCTAGGTGGCTGGCAAGATATGCCAGCTGGTTAGGAGGCTGATCAGTTAGGTGGC
>NW_006973877.1:0-536 GCF_000164805.1 Carlito syrichta | reverse complement strand
ACGTATTTAGGAGAAGGTGGGAATGTTTTGTGTATGTTTGCAGTTGTTGTTGAATTTGTCTGGTTTCTGAGTCATGGATTATATGCAACTGTTCATGGCACACAGGGGGTAAATATGCTACATTATTAAATGAAGGATTGTATGATACATTAAGAAGAACGAGAGGGTACCACCCAATACAGAATGATTATTTGGAATTCGGGTCCCTTGTACAGGCTTCCTCCCGAGCTAAGTGTTTAGGATCCCATTGGCATCAGTGAAACTGCTAGTGCTACAGTGAGAACATGTGTTTGGTTTCAGGGAGTTATTTTTGTTTTTGTAGTCTTTCAATGCATATGCCCATTTCGTGATGGCTGATTTATGAGTATTACCTACGCATACCATGCTGATTGTTCAGAAGTCTTTGACCAAAATGGCACAATTTCTGTGCTCCAGCCTCCCTATTCACCCGATCTTACCCCAGCGACTTTTTTTTGTTGTTTGTTTCCCTGGATAAAAACTCCTGAAAGGGAAATTTTTGGTGACATGGAAGAGGT
>NW_006973876.1:0-540 GCF_000164805.1 Carlito syrichta | reverse complement strand
TTCTTTGTTTCTGTGATAGATCACTGAGTATGATCAACTCTAAATCCATCCAAGTTGCCATTAAGTCCATATGTTTATCCTTCTTTATGGCTTCATTTTCTATGAAAGTTTCAGGTGTTACAAAAACATTGACCTCTCCCCAACTTTCACATGTTTAAATCCATTGGGAAGAAGGCATTTTTAGTTGTATGGGTCATGGCCATTGACCTTCTAAAGGTCTGCTGAAAAAATCACTGGCATGAGGTAGACTGGTCAATTAAAAAAGGCATACACATTTACTTAACCTGTATACATGAAAGTCTTCAATATGAAGATTCAACTTCCCTAGTAAGTTAGAGAAAATTTAATACCATCTCAAGGATGCAGGAAAAAAAAATGAGGGCTTGGATTCTGGTAAAACAGATTATACAAAGAAGAAGAAGAAGAATTCAATTGAGGTTCAACAAATGATTGCTAGGGAGAATGATTGGATCAGGAAACAGATTAGCTTGTAAATAATTTTCTTAGCCATTTAAATGATCCTTGGAGATAATCATTATA
>NW_006973875.1:0-971 GCF_000164805.1 Carlito syrichta | reverse complement strand
AGATGTTCATAAGACACAAAAGGATATTTGGAACACATCCTCGATTGCAACTATCAAAAGAATAGAATGTTCCTGGGGATTTGTAACGACAGATTAAGGCATCTACGGAGCTGGTAGCTCTGAAAAATGTAAGGATCATGAAGCCCAGATAGCTGGTTAACATTATCAAGAGGCCCTGTAGGTCTGGCGAATGAAAACTCCTACAACCATATTTCTTTTTAATTCTCAACAAGATGCCCTGATTTTCCCTCGTGATGTGGATCCCAAAACTCTGTATACAAATAGTCAGATGGACAGAAATTACCTAGGGTCGTGGAATCCATGAATCCTGGATACCCTTAAAAGTACATAATAAATATTTGGGAACCTCAAAACACTGGAACCTTATCGTTATATAAGGACAAACAGAAATATTAGGATTACAAGATACATCCTAAGATTATAGATACATACAAATAAGGCGAAAAGATTATTTGTGTCCTGGAATGTGCCCTTTGTTGTCCCGAGGAACCCAACGGACTTGAAGGGCCACATTCTCAGTTTCAAATATCAAAAGACCCGAAGGTGGCTGAGAAATAATAATGACAAAATTGTCATATCCGAGAGGCCTGTACCCCTAAAGAATGTGTGGAAATAGAATCCCAGATCCAGATTAGCCATTATAATGTGTCCATGTAGAATTCTTGATTTGGCGAACCCCATAACTCAGATTCATTTGGTTCCCAGAAAGACTCCCGGAAATTACCTGGGGACATGGAAGTAAAAACTCTTATATACCAATGCTCATAATCCCAAAATATCAAAAGGGCCCTGGAATCCAAGATTGCTGGAATCCTTTAAGAATACGTCCTAAATATTTGGGAAAACCTGATCCCCAGTTAGGATTATCAATCTAAAATTCCAGCAGTACCTTTAGATTAGGAGGTTAACCTGAAGACAGAAATTACACAAAAAATTGCGAGATGATTCCT
>NW_006973874.1:0-784 GCF_000164805.1 Carlito syrichta | reverse complement strand
TGAGTGGATTGCCTGAGCCCGCAGGTTCGAGACCCGCCTGGGCAGCAAGACCTCATCTCTACAATAAATAAAAAAATCAGCTGGGCTTGGTAGCACATGACTGTAATTCCGGCTACTCAAAAGTCTGACGTCACTGGGATTCTGATCACAAAGGAGGGCATGTAACTGGGGGAGCCATCATAGAGTAAAGAGAATCAGTGTGGTCACTATCACAGAAGAAGGTCAATCACTGGGGCATTTTTAAGAGGAGTTCCAGTTTCTGTGCCACACATTATGGAGGAGGCCCAATCACCAGGGCATCTATCACTTAGTAGAGCTAGTTATGGGGAAACCAATCACAGAGATAAACCAATCATTGGGGAATGGATTATAGAGGGGGGCTAGTCATTGGGATACCTATTATGAAGGATGTCCTGTTACTGGAATAACTATCACAAAGAAAGGCAAGTCACTGGGGGCACTCATGACATAATAAGACCTGTCAGATAGACACCAAAAAAATGAGACTTTGTCATTGGGGAACACATTAAGGAGGAGGCCCAGTAAATTAAACACCCATCACATAGGAGGACATGACACTGTGCCACCCATTATGGAGGAGGCCCAGTAAGCTACACTCTCATCACATAGGATGGTTAGTCATTGAGGCTTCCATTTTTGAGGAAGGCAAGTCACTTGGCACCAATCAAAGAGTAGGCACAGTCACTGTGGCACTTGTATCAGCGTAGTGCCCAACACTGAGGCACCAATATAGATCAGGCCCTGTCACTCGGGCACCAATCAC
>NW_006973873.1:0-818 GCF_000164805.1 Carlito syrichta | reverse complement strand
TGTTGTTGCAGCTCTAATCACAGTCACAAAAAAAAAAATGGTACCAAACATATTGTCAGTCAAATCTAGAATGGAAAAAATAAATGTGGTATATACACAGTGGAATATTACACAGCCATAAAAAAGGACAGATAGAAGATTTTGCAGAACGTTTGATGGATATGTGGTAAGTCTTTTCACTGATATATCACAGAAGCAAAGAACAGAGTTCCATATGTTCTCACTCATGAGCTGAACTTGATCACTTAAAGTGCTGTAAGAAAGTGATTGGCAGTAGTAGAATACTGTTTAGGGGATGGGGTGAGACTGACAGTGGAGGGATACTGCTCAGGAAGAGATGGGCATACCTCATAAACCAGGGACCCTGCATAATCAATGTTTGTATGTCTATATCTGAATGGTACCCTACATTTTTTAAAAAAAATTAAAATAAATAATCAAATAAATAAATAATGGCTGTAAATCATGAAACTGACTTTATTTGTTTATTCTATTTTTCATTTTTTTACTTTATACACGGTTACAATTCAGGGTTGGGCCTTGAAATGTTCATTATGCAGGGAGTGATTTTTTAAGAAGTGTATAATACTCCAATGATAACTCCTTTTTCTTTTATTACGTTGGAATACATGGAATAATTCTGCCTTCAAAATTGACAACTACAGTGTTTCTCACATGAATTCTGTAAGTTTTACTGTGCCTAAATTGAAACTTGTTGAGATTCCAGATCTATATCAATCTTAGAAAAATGAACCTTGAGATTCAGTGTACCTAACAGTTATTCAGAAAGCGGAATGCAAAATAAATCTTAAAAATTT
>NW_006973872.1:0-5219 GCF_000164805.1 Carlito syrichta | reverse complement strand
CATCTGATACTTCTTGCCTTGTTAGTGTCTTCTGATATTACTTGCCTTCTTAGGGCCGTCTGATACTTCTTTCCTTATTAATGCCGTCTGATATTCCTTGCCTTATTAGTGACGTCTCATACTCCTTGCCTTATTAGCTCCGTCTCATATTTCGTACTTGATTAGTGGTGTCTGATACTCCTTGCCTTTTGAATGCCATCTGATACTCCTTGCCTTATTAGTGCCGTTTGATACTCCTTACCTTATTAGTGCCATCCGAAACTCATTGCCTTACTAGTGCCGTCTGATTCTCCTTGCCTTATTAGTGCCATCTGATATTCCTTGACTTATTAGGGTCGTCTGATCTGACTTGCCTTATTAGTGTCGTCTGATACTCCTTGCCTTATTAGTGCCTTCTGATACTAATTGCCTTATCAATGATGTGTGATACTCCTTGATTTATTAGTGCCATCTGATACTCCTTGCCTTATTAGAGCTGTCGGATTCTACTTGCCTTATTAGTGTCGTCTGATACTCCAAGCCTTATTAGTGCCTTGTGAAACTCTGCCTTATTAGTGCCGTCTGATACTACTTGCCTTATTAGTGACTTATGATACTGCTTCCCTTATTATTGTCGTCTGATACTACCTGCCTTCCTAGTTTCGTCTTTTACTAGTTTCCTTATTACTGTCGTCTGATACTATTTGCCTAATTAATGTCATCTAATACTACTTGCCTTATTAGTGAATTATGATACTACTTGCCTTATTAGTGTCTTATTATACTACTTGCCTTAATAGTATCTTATGATACTAGTTGCCTAATTAGTGTCCTGTGATACTGTTTGCCTTATTAGTGTCTTCTGACACTATTTGCCTTCTTAGTGTCTTAGGATAGTATTTACTTTAATAATGTCTTATGGTACTATTTGCCTTATTAGTTTCTTATGTTACTACTTGCCTTGTTAATGTCATGTGATACTACTTGCCTTATTAGTGCCATCTGATACTACTTGCCTTCCTAATGTCATCTGATAGTATGTGCCTTCCTAGTATCATCTGGTACTATTTGCCTTCTTAGGGTCATCTGATACTACTTGCCTTCTTAGTGTCGTCTGATTCTACTTGCCTTCGTAGTGTCATCTGATACTACATGCCTTCTTAGTGTCGTCTGATACTACTTGCCTTATTAGTGTCCTCAGATACTACTTGCCTTTTTTGTGTCGTCTGATACTACTTGCCTTCTTTATATCATCTGCTATTATTTCCTTCTTTGTGTCGTCTGAAACTACTTGCATTATTGATACTACTTGCCATATTTATGCTTTCTGATACTACATGCTTTGTTAGAGCCGTCTGATACTACATGCTTGTTACTGCCATCTGATACTACTTGCCATTCATAGTGCCATCTGATATTCCTTGCCTTATTATTAACGTCTGATACTACTTGCCTCATTAGTATCCTCTGATACTACTTTCCTTATTAGTGTCGTCTCCTACTACTTACCTTACTAATGTCGTCAGATAATACTTGCCTTATTAGTGTCTTATTATAATACTTGACATATTAGTGTCTTATGATACTACTTGCTTTATTAGTGTCTTATGATTCCACTCATTTATTAGTGTCGTCTGATACTTCTTGCCTTAGTAGTATCGTCTGATTCTACTTGCATTATTAGTGACGTCTGATACTACTTGCCTGATTAGTGTCTTATGATACTTCATGCCTTATTACTGTTTTATGATACTACTTGCCTTATTAGTGTCGTGTGATACTATTTGCCTTATTAATGTCGACTGATACTACTTGCTTTAATAGTGTCATCTTTTATTACTTGCCTTATTAATGCCGTCTGAAACTACTTGCTTTATTAGTGTTATCTGATACCACTTGCTTTATTAGTATCGTCTGACACTACTTGCCTTATTAGTGTCATCTGTTATTTCTAGCATTATTAGTGTAGTATGATACTTCTTGCCTTATTAGTGTCATCTAATACTATTTGCCTAATTAGTGTCATCTGATACTACTCGCCTTATTAGTGTCATCTTATACTACTTGCCTTATTAGTGTCGGCTGACACTACTTTCCTTAGTAGTGTCGTCTAATACTACATACCTTATTATTGTCGTCTGATACTAATTGCCTTAATATTTTTATCTGATACTATTTGCCTTATTAGTGTCGTGAGATACTCCTTGCCTCATTAGTGTCGTCTGATACTACTTGACTACCTACTGTCATCCTATATTATTTTCCATATTAGTTTCGTATGATACTACTTGCCTTATTAGTGTCGTCTGATACTACTTGCCTTATTAGTGTCATCTGATAATACTTGCCTTATTACTGCCGTCTGATACTGCTTGCCTTATTAGTGTCATCTGATACTAGTTGCATTATTAGTGTTGTCTGATACTACTTGCCTTATTAGTGTCATCTTATTATACTTGCCTTATGAGTGTCTTATGATACTACTGCCATATTATTGTCTTATGATACTACTTGTCTTAATCGTGTCTATTGTTACTATTTGCCTTATTAGTGTCTTATGATACTACTTGCCTTATTAGTGTCTTATGATACCACTTACCTTATTAATGTCTTATGATACTACTTGCCTTATTAGTGTCTAATGATGCTACTTGCTTTATTAGAGTCTAATGGTACTACCAGCATTATTAGAGTCTTATGTTACTACTAGCCTTTTAGTGACTTATGATACTACCTGCCTTCTTAATGTCTTATGATACTTCTTTCCTTATAGTTTCTTATGATACTACTTGCCTTAATAATGTCTTATGTTACTAGTTGCATTATTAGTGTCTTATTATACTACTTGTCTTTTTAGTGTCATCTGATACTATTTGAATTATTAGTGTTGTCTGATACTTCTTGATTTATTAGTGTCGTCTGATACGACATGCCTTATCAGTGTGGTATGATACTACTTTCCTTATTCATGTCGTCTGATACTACTTTCCTTCCTAGTGTCGTCTGTTACTACTTTCCTTACTAGTGTCGTCTGATTTAAATTGCCTTATTAATGTCGTCTGATGATACTTGACTTATTAGTCTCGTCTGATATTATTTTCCTTATTAATGTCGTCTGATACTACTTTCCTTATTAGTGTCGTCTGATACTACTTGCCTTATTAATGTCGTCTGATACTGCTTTCCTTATTAGTGTCGTCTGATACTAGTTTCGTATTAGTAACTTATGATACTACTTGCCTTAATAGATTCTTATTATACGACTAGCATTATTAGTGTCTTATGATGCTACTAGCCTTATTAGTGTCTTAGGATACTACCTGCCTTATTCGTGTCTTATGAAAACACTTGCCTTATTAGTTTCTTACGATACTACTTGCCTTATTAGTATCTTATGATTTTACTCTTCTTGTTAATGTCGTCTGAAACTACTTGCCTTAGTAATGTCGTCTGATACTACTTTCCTTATTAGTGTCATCTGATACTGCTTGCCTTCTTAGTGTCGTCTGATACTAATTTCCTTATTAGTGTCGTCTCCTATTACTTGCGATATTAGTGTCGTCTGATACCACTTGCCTTATTAGTGTCTTATGATACTACTTGCCTTATTAGTGTCTTATTATACTATTTGCCTAATTTGTGTCGTCTGATACTATTTGCCTTATTAGTGTCTTATGATACTACTTGCCTCAAAAATGTCTTATGATACGACCGGCATTAATAATGTCTTATCTTGCTACTTGACTTGTTAGTGTCTTATGATACTATTTGCCTTATTAGTTTTGTCTGATTCTACTTATTTTATTAGTGTCTTATGATACTCTTTACTATGATAGGATCTTATGGTACTCCGTGCCTTATTAAAATCTTTTAGCCGGGCTCGGTGGCTCAGCCTGTAATCCCGCGCCTTTGGGAGGCTGAGGTGAGTGAATTGCCTGAGCCCGCGGGTTCGAGACCCGCCTGGGCAGTGAGACCTCATCTCTACAATAAATCAAAAAATCAGCTGGGTGTTGTGGCACATGCCTGTAATTCCGGCTACTCGGAAGGCTGAGGCGGAAGGATCGCTGGAGCCCAGCAGGCCGAGGCTGCGGTGGCCGGGAGCGGCCACTGCACTCCAGTCTGGACGACAGAGTGAGACTCCAACTCAAAAAAAAAAAAAAAAATCTTTTGATACTACCTGACTTATTAGTGTCGTCTGATACCACTTGCTTTATTAGTGTCTTATGAAACTACTTGCCTTATTAGTGTCGTCTGAAACTATTTGCTTTAGTGTCTTCTGATACTGCTTACCTTATTAGTGTCTTATGATACTACTCGCCTTATAAATGTCTTATGATAATACTTGCCTTCTTAGTGTCATTGGATACTAGTTGCCTTATTAGTGTCGTCTGATACTACTTGCCTTATTAGTGTCGTCTGATACTACTTGCCTTATTAATGTCTTATGACACTATTTAGTTTAAAATGTCTTATGGTACTACTTGCCTTATTAGTGTTTTGTGATACTACTTTCCTTATTAGTGTCATCTGATACTACTTGCCTATTTAGTGTCTTATGAGACTACTTGCCCTATTAGTGTTGTCAGATACTATTTCCCCTTGTTAGTGTCGTCTGATACTTCTTGCCTTATTAGTGTCTTATGATACTATTTACCTTATTAGTATCTTGTGATACTACTCACCTTATTAGTGTCTTATGATACTACTTTCCTTATATGTGTCATCTGATACTACTTACCATTTTAGTGTCATCTAATACTACTTGTCTTATTAGTGTCATCTCATACTACTTGCGTTATTATTGTCGTCTGATACTTCTTGCCTTATTCGTGTCGTCTGATAATCCTTTCCTTATTAGTGTCGAGATACTACTTGCCTTATTAGTGTCGTCTGATACTACTTGCCTTATTAGTGTCATCTCCTACTACTTGCCTTATTAGTGTCTAATGATAATACTTGCCTTATAAGTGTCTTATGATACTACTTGCCTTAATAATATCTTATAGTGCTACTTGATTTATTATTGTCTTATGATACTTCTTGGCTTATTAGTGTCATTTTATACTACTTTCCTTATTAGTGTCTTAGGTACTACTTGCCTTATTAGGTTCTTATGATACTACTTGCCTTATTAGTGTCTTCTGAAATTACTTGCCTTATTAGTGTCGTCTAATACTATTTGCCTAATTAGTGTCGTCTAATACTACTTGCCTTGTTAGTGTCATCTGATACTACTTGCG
>NW_006973871.1:0-735 GCF_000164805.1 Carlito syrichta | reverse complement strand
GGCAAGGCAAAGAAAATTCCTTCACGTACATATGCTTTAAAACTTACCACCATCTAGCGGTCTAGAAGTGACAAATAAGCCAAGAACACTATCTGTTTTTAGTTAATGAGTCTTTATCATTAAGCCAAAAATGATAGTTTTAGCCCAAAGTTCCGAGTTTCAGCCCTTGAAATGTCTCATGAAAATTTCCAAGTGCACATTTCTTCATGTAGCAGTAGTTTTCCTTCAGGGGCTTCTATGACCTTCAGAGCTTTGTAATTGCCTCTTTTGTCCAGATGTCTTCGTTTCTTTTCTCTTATCCTGCAGTGTTTATTTCTAAGGAAAACTCAACGAAGCTTTTAGTGATGTTTCCCAAGCCCCTGAGGTTGCTTTCTGCATTTAGTTGCTTTCTGTATGTTAATTTATCATAAAAGTATCTAATTAACATATGAATTCAGTGAAAACCCACTCTATAAACGTTTACTAAAAATCTTAACTATAGAATTGAGTAAAAATCTTAACAATTAATCTTTAACCTAAGTCTGTGAAAAGTGTTATAAATCACCTACATAACTCCTAGATAAGTGTTAGAACTTATAATGAATTCATAATGAACTTACTATAAACTTGTGCTTCTAAAATCCTTATGTCTAAACACTAAACTACATAATTCTAAATCAAATGAGTGAATATATTTATATCATTTTTTACTCCAACAATATCTAGTAACTTATAACCAAGTGAAAGAAAGCATTC
>NW_006973870.1:0-746 GCF_000164805.1 Carlito syrichta | reverse complement strand
CTTAGTCCAGTGCCAGGCACAGAGAAAATGTGCTATTTTTTTCCCAGCTCGGGTTTTATACCTGGATCATTAAGCTAGCATTTACAATAAGTATTAAAGTCTGACTATTTGATTTAAAGGAATAAAACAGATAATAAAAATGAAGGCAGGAATATCAAATAGGTTTGAATAAGTCAACTTTTATCTTAATGTTTAAATTATGAGAGGCTTGAAATACAGGAAAGTAAAGGGGGGCCAGTTATGATATTTTAAGGAAAAAAAAGTCCCTTGGCCAGGCATGGTGGCTCAAGCCTGTAATTCCAGCACTTTTGAAGGTCAAGGCTAGAGGATTGTCTGAGCCCAGGGGTTAGAGACCCACATGGGCAACTCGGCGAGACTTCATTTCTACAATAAATTAAAAAAAAATTAGCTGAGCAAGGTGACAAATGCCTGTGGTTCCAACTACTTAGAAGGCTGAGGTGGAAGGATCGCCTGAGTCTACCAGATCAAGGCTGCAGTGGCCATTAGTATACTACTGTACACAACCTGTGCAACAGAGTGAGACTCTTACTCAAAAATAATAATAATAATAATAATAAGTACCTTAAGTATTCCTCCTACTCATGTATGTTTTTATACTTTTCCTATGCATTATACTGACAGGTAGTATACATTTGTGTGCATTATATTTTCAACACACATGCACTCCTGCATAAACAGTAGTGTTGTTTTGTTATTACATGTATGTTTTTGCTGCTACAAACTCC
>NW_006973869.1:0-807 GCF_000164805.1 Carlito syrichta | reverse complement strand
CAATCATGGGCATGTGCAAATATCACCATGATGGCTGGGAGGTTACTATGCCCCAACGAACTGAGTCTGAGGAAGATGTGGACAAGAAATCCATTGATTTACTGATCTTTCTTCTAAGCCATGTCCCAAAGATGGTGTCATAGAGATGTTTTCAGCATGTGAGCAAAGACCAAGTAGGGTTCCATGTTCAAAAACTCATGCAATGTCTGCAAAGTCATCTGTTTTAGTTCCCAGACACTCAAGCCATTGATTGTAGTGTTACAAGAAAAAAATTCAGAGAGTCCTTGCCACCGAGGTTGATAATCAGGAAGCAGTGTTTATTACTTTAATGCTGGCATTTGGCCAAGCAGACTCAAGTCACAAAGGCTTGGCCCCAATTGCAGTTGGGTCTCAGCTTATATAGGTTTTACATTGGCTTTGGAAGGAAGGAACTTTTCATAGTGTAAGGTTTTGTACATTTTTTTTTGAGATGGAGTCTCACTCTGTTGCGCAGACTAGAGTGCAGTGGCCATTCCCAGCAACCACAACCTCGACCTGCTGGGCTCCGGCGACCCTTTCGCCTGAGCCTTCCAAGTAGCTGGAATTACAGGCATGTGCTACCACGCCCGGCTGATTTTTTGATTTATTGTAGAGATGAGGTTTCGCTGCCCAGGCGGGTCTCGAACCCACTGGTTTTGTACTTTTTGTAACAATAGCACAAGCTTGTGGTTTTGGCTGCAGGCACTGAGCACAGTTTTACAGGAAGGGGCTTGTGGTTTTAGTTGCAGGACTGAGAACAGCGTTTTGGATTAACAAAATGAAAAATTT
>NW_006973868.1:0-698 GCF_000164805.1 Carlito syrichta | reverse complement strand
ACATAACTACAGTTTTCAACTTTGGTTGGGCATCCATGAAAAACAGACATTATGAATCATTAACATGTAGCTACATTTGTGATATTTAAGAAAAAAATTTAATTACTCATAAAAAGATTTGATGAGAAAAGGTTAAGACCTAAGCATTTAAATGACACTATAGAATCTTTTTTACTATGTTATAAATATACTGCTGTTATTTTTACACAAAAGGGAAAGTGTTAATTTAGGCTTTAAGAATGAAGAAAAACCTCACATTTATAAATACTGGAGGCAACATGAACATTATAAAATATGGTATAACACACTGATGTATAAGGTGAATCATTTGAAATACATGATATTATTTTTCAAATACAGGTTGAGTCAAGTGACAGGAAGTGGTAATAATTTTCACATGAAATAAACATAAAAAATGAACATTTAAACCAAAGTGGAAAGTTTACTAATTATCTAACTCACCTCTTACATGATATATAAATTCAAGTATGTTATTTCAGTTATTAGCTTTAAAACTAATATGTAAACTAATATACTGCAAATTAAATACTTAAAGCAGATAACTTAGTTCTGGTTTCTGTTGAATAAAAGAGCAAAAGTTATAAAATGATAGTTTAAAGAACAAAAGACAACAAATTTTTGACTCTATGCTTGGCAATGTTTTAGATTTATCTACAACATTAATTTCTTTAGAAATG
>NW_006973867.1:0-644 GCF_000164805.1 Carlito syrichta | reverse complement strand
CCATATAAATTTAAAGGTAGTAAACACACACACACACACACACACACACACACACGTATAATGAGTAAAGATATCCAAATCCTGTCATTATGAAGCTGGTAACAAACTGCAAACTATTAGCAAAGACTTATTTTTAAGTGATTCATTAATCACCAACCAATTTTATAAAAATTAAACTTATCTATATGTTGGAAACGCATTTTAATTCACCCATACATCCAACACTTTTTTTTTTTTTGAGTTGGAGTCTCACTCTGTCGTCCAGACTGGAGTGCAGTGGCCACTCCCGGCCACTGCAGCCTCGACCTGCTGGGCTCCAGCGATCCTTCCGCCTCAGCCTTCCGAGTACCTGGAATTACAGGCATGCGCTACCACGCCCGGCTGATTTTTGATTTATTGTAGAGATGAGGCCTCGCTGCCCAGGCGGGTCTCGAACCCGCGAGCTCAGGCAATCCACTCACTTTAGCCTCCCAAAGGCGCGGGATTACAGGCTGAGCCACCAAACCCGGCTTAAACACATTTTTAAACAAATAAAAATTGTATTTGCTGGCTGAAAATCAAAACCACTACCTATTAAATTAATGTACTACTGCGTAAAAAAGTACCTACAAAATTCTTTCCTAAATGTTTCCTTGCAAAAGAAG
>NW_006973866.1:0-682 GCF_000164805.1 Carlito syrichta | reverse complement strand
TGTGTTTTATATAATTCTATATGAAATTATTTGATATGCTATTTTGATATGCTATTTGGGGAATGGTTTAATTATGAATTAAATTTCTTTAATTATTATAAGGCTATTCATATTATCTATTTAATCTCTGTTGAGTATTGATAAAATAATTAGAAATTTTAGTGACTTTACTATCAACAAATGTAACATGGAGTTTAAATTTGTGTATGGATATTGCCTTAGTTCATTTTGTGTTGCTATAAAAAAATAATTGTCTGGATAATTTTTAAGAAAGAAGTTAATTTGGTTCACAATGGTGATGGCTGGAAAGTTTAACATTGGCCATCTGGGGAGGGTCTTGGGCTGCTTTCAGTCAAGGAAGAAGGGGAATAGAAGGCAACACAACACGTGCAAAATCATGTGGTGAGAGAGGAAGCAAGGGAGTTGGGAAGCTGCCAGTTTCTTTTTAACAACCAGCTCTCCAGGGACCTAATAAAATGAGAACTCATTTACACCAGAAGGAGGACCTTTCTCTACTTATGAGAGATCTACAGCATGAACCAAGCACCTGAGCCAAGCTCCGCCTTCAACACAGGGGATCAAATGTCAACATGAAGTTTGAAGGGAACAAACATCCAGACCATAGCAATTATGTTACAGTGGTGGGGTTTGATGATAGGAGAACATTACCCAGATTAAGGAG
>NW_006973865.1:3829-4624 GCF_000164805.1 Carlito syrichta | reverse complement strand
AAGAAGTACTGATTTTTAGACACTGAGTTTCATATACATTCCAAAATTTTAAGTATAATTAAAGTTCATAGAAATAAAGTAACAGAAAATATAGAAAATAAAGAAGAAACCAATTAAATTTGAGTAAAATAATAGAATTCTGGCAGTGGACAAAAGAAGCACAGAAAAAGACAGTTAATGCAAAGCATAGTTTGAGATGACAGAAATAAATTAAAGTATACTAGTAAGCATAGCAAATATAAATGAAACAAACTCAGTAGTTAAAATACAGAGAGATAGCCAGACTGGACAAAACAAAACAAAAAAATCATCTATATGTAATTTTCCTAAAATATAAGAACATGGAAAGTTTGAAAGAAAAAATGGGGAAAATGATATCAAGTAAATGTTCATCCAGGTAAAGATAAGAGACTATGTTATTATTAGACACAATAGACTTTAAAAACTAAAACTACTCTTGTAAATAAAGAAAAACATTGACTAGAATTATATACATTCTGAACATAAAGTATGTATTTAAAAAGCTTAGTTCTCACAGGAATGCAAAGAGTATAGCATTAAGCTCTCCATTATGTCATTACACCAATAACTAGGAAAACAAAATTAACACTCTTATGATCTAAACTAACTAGGAATAGAAGAAAACTTATTTAGTAAGATGAATGGTGTTCAGTAAAAACTTTAAGTAAATTGTACTTAAAGTTTTATAAAATCATTGTTTTTAAATAATTGAAAGACTGAAAAACTCACTCATTGCTCATATTCAACATATACTGGTAGATCTTTCAAATAAAA
>NW_006973865.1:0-607 GCF_000164805.1 Carlito syrichta | reverse complement strand
TACTTTAAAACATGAGAAAAAGAAATTGCTACAAGCTAAACATAGTGAAGTAGGGTCCGAGCGATTAAATAACAGCCCACTGACTTAATTTTAACAAAGGAGAAGTTTATTAGTCAAGGCTCTGCCATCTAGCGACCGCTTGCAGGAAGAGAGCTCCAAGCAAGACGGCCCCGAGCCCCCACTCAGAGCTCCCTTAAGTAGTCCTAGCTTACATCTTGGTTAGCTAAAGTTAGAGTTGGACATTTTCCAGAGCTCTTATCACAATATTCTGCTGACATCGGCAAGCTAGCGACTTTACAGAAACAGATGTGCTAATTAGACTAGTGTAGTAGGTAAAGATACAATTTATCTTGCAATGTTTACAAAGAGAAACCTTCAAAGAAAAACTTCCAGGAAGGGAGTAACGCCTGTTTCAAGGCTGAAGTCATTTCTTTCATCTCCCCCTTACAATCCCAGGTGCAGAGGCTGCTTCTTTTCCCTTTCACAATAGAAGTATCATTTGGCCCAGCAATTCCACTGGTAGGAATACAGTCATTCATTGTTTAATGAGGGGGATACAGAGCAGAGAAATGCATTATTAGGTGATGTCATTGGTGTGTGGACATCA
>NW_006973864.1:0-2951 GCF_000164805.1 Carlito syrichta | reverse complement strand
CTGAAAGGCTGAGGTGGAAAGATCACCTAAGCTGAGCAGGTCAAGGCAACAGTGGCCATGAGCATGCCACTGAACTTCAGCATGTGTGACAGAATGAGACTCCAACTCAAACAACAAAAAAAAGGAAATGACATGGAAAAGATAATTCACATAAACAAGTTTGGAACTTGTAGCCTAAATCGAACTGAGTATATCACCTACTTAAACAAAAACATCAACATACAGTATAAAAAATCCAGAATTTCATGAGATAATATTGGATATGTCCAGAATAGAATTCAAAATCACTTGACAAACTAAAAAGCCAGAAAACCTAAAATGACATAAGAGAAAAAATCAACAGAACATTATCCAGAGATAACACAATTGTTGATAACATTTGAAATAGACTTCAAAGCACCTGGTATAAAGATGACCTTGGAAGTAAAAGAGAACACTGTTGAAATGAATGGAAATGAAAGTTCCAAAAGTAATAGATGACGTGGAAGAAAACAAAAGTAAAACTGCTGGAAAAACAACAAACCAAACACAAAAACAACTACTTGGTATTATAAACAGATTAGACATTGCAGAAGAAAACAACAGAGACTTTGAAGCCACAGCAAATCAAACTAATTAAAATAAAAAACAAAGAAAAAGGAACCTTCTTCTCAAAAATAGAGAAAAATGGGCAGTGATTTGTGAGATAACTTCATACAACCTGTAATCTGTGTTAATTAAATCTCAAAAGGAGAAAAAGCAGTAGAAGGAATAAAGGCAAAATACTGACAAAGTCTCTCGGAAATGATAACCCAAAGATTCAAGGTACATTAATTCAGATCGCAAAAAAGGATGATGAAAACCATGTAAAGCTCATGATCACCAATATTTTTGTTTTGGCAAATGCTCTGAAAGAGGCCTATCTATCCTCCAGTGGCATTATTCATTGATTCAATCATTTATAATATGTAAAAATAGAAGTTGGTTTCCTGAAGATTATATCATAAAATGTCTTCCTCACACTTTGGCTTCTCTACCTTCATAAAACAAATTCTAATTCCAAGAAAATTCTTCCCTCTGCCCATGCTGGGTGCTGGGTTCCCGTTATGGCCTCACAAGTGACTCATGTCTAAAGAGTCTGCACAGCCACAATCTGGAGCAACTGCTGGATTTGACTGGTGGAATCAACTGAATTTGTTGCATTGAATTAGGTGAACACAGACCAAAGTGTTTCCTCTTTGAAATCCTGCTAAAACTGTAGGGAAGGGTTTGGAATACATGCTCACAAACAAATATCGGAAAAATGAATAGAACCAATGATGCAAATTTGGACTTGAGGAGGCAGATTGGCAAGTGTTTATTGACTGAGACCTGAGCTAGCACAGTTCAAACCTTCAGTGAGAGTCAGTGTTAGAAACCAAGTAGAAATCTCCATTAACTGTGAGTGTAGCCATGATTGGTGGCAAGATTGAAATTGAACCTCATCAAACTAACGAGCTTCTTCAAAGCAAAAGAAACCATCAAGAGTTCAGGGAGACAGCCCACAAAATGGGAAAAAAATTTGCCAATTGTATATCTGACAAAGGCCTAACATCTGGGATCTACAAGGGACTCAAACGCCCAAAAAGGAAAACAAAAAACAGCCCCATTAAAAAGTGGGCAAAAGACAGGAATAGACACTTCTCAAAAGAAGATATATGGACAGCCAGCAGACACATGAAAAAGTACTCAGCCTCACTGATTATCAGAGAAATAAAAATCAAAACCACATTTAGACACCACCTAACCCAGTAAGAATGGCCATCCAAACAAACAACAACAGATGCTGGCGAGGGTGCAGAGAAAAAGGAATGCTTCTACACTGCTGGTGGGAGTGCAAACTAGTGCAACATCTTTGGAAGACAGTGTGGCGATTTTTGAAAGAACTAGAGATTGACTTTCCTTATGACTCAGCAATTCCCTTATTGGGAATATAACCATAGGAATTCAAATCATTCTGCAAAAATGGTAACTGCACACATATGTTTGTTGCAGCTTTATTCACAATAGCAAAAACATGGAATCAATCATGTTGCCTATCAAAGCTGGACGGGATTTAAAAAATGTGGTTCATATACACAATGGAATACTATGTGAAACATATAGAAGAAGGACAAACATATGGACTTCACAGCAACTTGGATTGATTTAGAGTTGATCATACTCAGTGATCTATCATAGGAACAATGAACAGAGTACTATATGTTCTCACTCAAAAGTGTACCTTGAAAAATTATAATACTATAAAAAAGGGATTGGCAGTAGTGGAAACTCTCAGGGGAGGAAGTTGAGATTGACAGTTGAGGGAAACTGCTACGGGAGGGAGGGTCATACCTCATCAACAAGGTCATACGTGCATGATCAACGTTTGTTAACCTAACCTTGAATTGTACCCCACATAATATATTATTAATAAAAATATTTTTAATAGGATGTTAAAAAAAGAATGAAATTGAAATAAAGGAGTTGAGCTCTTAAGTTTCTGAATCCTCTGTACTTTCTAGCTGTAAGGTTAAGAGTCTAGGACCCATAAGTGTAATTCTATCCTGGTTTGTTCTCAGCAGAAGGTAAAACATACTTCTCTGGATGAGATAGGTCAGGCAGATCAGACAATGTGGGTACCATGAGATGAACCCTGTGTGCCTCATGAATGCTGAGTTCCATGCCTCCAACTTATTATTCCCCATTTCTACCCCTTTATCCAGGGATAAGTGCTTGACTCAGTTCTGAAGAAGTTGATATTGACCAGATACCGACAGCATTGATGTACTCTTAAAAGGTGAAATGTAGCCGGGCTTGGTGGCTCAGCCTGTAATCCCGCACCTTTGGGAGGCTGAGGAGAGTGGATTGCCTGAACCCGCGGGTTCGAGACCTGCCTGGGCAACTTGATGAGACCTCATCTCTACAATAAATCAAAAAATTAGCCAAGCATC
>NW_006973863.1:0-714 GCF_000164805.1 Carlito syrichta | reverse complement strand
AAAAAAAGAAATTGCCAAACAGATGAGGAAAGATAGTGAACATGTGTGAGGCTCAGAGGCCAGAAGCAGCACTGCTTCAGAAAGTATGAAAGACATTACCTAGGACAGGTGAACAGGGACCAGACCACAGTTGACTTCATAGTGGCTAAGAAGCTTGAATTTAACTTTTTAGGCTTTGGTGACTACTAAAAAGTTTAACAGAGGAGGCGGGTCATGAACTCTTTGCTAGGTTCAGGTTAGGAATTATAAAATATGATGAAACGACATAAGCAACAAAAGTAAAGATAGAATTAATACATGCGCAGGGCATAAAATGGCCAGATATTATGTCTGATTAGATATGCAAACTGAGGTGTTGAAGGAAAGGGAGAGACAAGTAAAGCATGGGTCCCAGATAGAACGTGTATTGGGTGAAAGCCCAATCCAATCTCTGCCATACATTGTGGGTTTCATTGTGGGCTCTCAAACAGGAAGTGAGAAGAAATACCTTTAAGGTCCCTCTGGCACAATCTCCCTGTAGTCCTACATTTTGGATCTAGCCTTTCTGGAACACAGAAAGAGGAGCAGCACCAATGTTAAACAGAGGGTTGGAGGGACAAAGATCACTCAGAAATAGCCCAGACTTGCAATTGAAGGCATTGAATGCAAACAGCCATATATTATCAAATATCTTTAAATATGGACTTATTGATAAGTTTGAGGCCTCATCATCTA
>NW_006973862.1:0-750 GCF_000164805.1 Carlito syrichta | reverse complement strand
CAAACGAAATCAAACAGAGATTAAAAGATACCTGGAAACAAATGGAAATGAAGAGACATCTTACCAAAATCTCTGAGATGGCCATGAAAGCTGTAGTAACACGGGAATTCAAATGCACATGAAGAAAATGGAAGGATCACAAATCAGCAGCCTAACTAGTCACCTTAGGAAAGCTGGCAAAGCAAGAGCAGCAAAAACCTAAATGCAGCAGAAGAATACAGATCAACAAAATAAAAGCCCAAATCCGGGGCATAGAAGAGAAAAAGATAATACAAAAAAAAATCAATTAAACAAAAAGTTGGTTCTTTGAAAGGATAAACAAGATCGATGGTCCCTTAGCTAGACTGACCAAGAAAAAAAGAAAAAAACACCCAAATAAATACAATCAGAAACACAAAAGATGAAGACACATCTGACCCCGAAGAAATACAAAAGATCATTAGAGACTACTATGTACACCTGTATGGAAACAAACTGGAAAACCTTAAGGAAATGGAAGACTTTTTGATATCACACAACCTGCCTAGGTTGAAACAAGAAGAAATTGAAACCCTAAATAGACCAATAACAATGAAGGAAATTGACTATGTTACAAGAAAACTACCTACAAAAAAAAAAACCTGAGACCAGCAGAATTCTACAAGACATTTAAGGAGGAACTGATACCAATCCTACTGAAAGTATTTTAGGTGATTGAGAAAAATGGAACCCTCCTCAATCATACCATGAAGCCAACATCACATTGATACC
>NW_006973861.1:0-829 GCF_000164805.1 Carlito syrichta | reverse complement strand
TACTTGCCTATTAGTGCCATCTGATCCTACTTGCCTCATTTGTGTGGTCTGATACTACTTGCCTCATTAGTGCTGTCTGATACTTCTTGCTTTATTAGTCCCGTCTGATACTACTTGCCTTCTTTATGTTGCCTGATACTACTTGCCTTGTTAGTGCCGTGTGAAACTACTTGCCTTATTTGTGCCGTCTGATACTACTTGACTTGTTATTTCCATCTGATACTACTTGCCTTGTTAGTGTCATCTGATACTGCTTGCCTTGTTAGTGTTGTCTGATACTCCTTGTCTTAATAGTGAAATCTGATACTCCTTGCCTTATTAGTGCCATCTGATACTCCTTGCCATATTAGTGCCGTCTGATACTCCTTGCCTTATTAGTGCCATCTGATTCTCCTTGACATATTAGTGCCGTCTGATATTCCTTGCCTTATTAGTGCCGTCTGATACTACTTGCGTTATTAGTGCAGTCTGATCCTGCATACCGTATTCTTTCCGTCTGACACTACTTGCCTTATTAGTGCCGTCTGATACTACTTGCTTTATTAGTTCCGTCTGATTCTACTTGCCTTCCTGTGCCGTCTGATACTACTTACCTTCTTAGTATCGAATGATACTACTTACCTTCTTATAGTGTTCTGACTCCTTGCCTTCTTAGTGTTATCTGATACTCCTTGCCTCCTTAGTGTCGTCTGATACTACTTGCGTTGTGAGTGCCGTCTGATACTACTTGCATTGCTAGTGCCGTCTGATACTCCTTGCCTTCTTAGTGTTTTCTGATACTGCTTGCCTCCTTAGTGTCGTCTGATTCTACTTGCGTTGTGAGTGTCGG
>NW_006973860.1:0-728 GCF_000164805.1 Carlito syrichta | reverse complement strand
TTTTAGATGCTTAATCTGTGCATAGCACACACATTTTTGAAGGAAAAATATCAGATAACAGTTTACATAAATTAATTTGATAATTACTTAGATAAATAAAACGATTACTTAGATAAATAAAACGATTAGATGAGTATTTAGAAAATCAAGCATGTGATTTTTAAGTTTGCTGACCTCACAAATTCCTAATACATTCTATTCTTTGCATTTGTGTATTCCTTTGGGGAAAGTTAGAGAAAGAGAAACCAGAGTGTTGTGGTTTCGGGTGTCTTGACGGTTTAGTCACTTTGTGGCTATTGACCTTGCTGAGAGGATATTTTTTTTACTAAACCGGCATCTTCCCATCTGAAAAATGCAGGTGATGCCTGTTGAGGTTGTTAGGAGGTGAAATGAAATTATACTACCATGTTTGTCAAGTGATGGGCAGTCAACAAATGTTAATGCCCTTCATCAAAGGGCTGGTTTTGTGATGGCATGAGGTACACACTAAGTGTAATCAGTCCCATTTGACTGTTCCTTCCTTGTCAACATTGGCCCCACAGGAACAGTAACCACAAAGCTGACTTTCCTTTTGAACAGGAGTCAAAGATGAGAGTGTGTTCTTTCCTTGTCATTGTGCTTGGAACTCAGGTACAAATTCATGGCTGATCCCTACCACCTGGAGAGTTTTAGTCTGGAAACTTAGATGAGTCTGTGGCACCAAAGGGACAAGTCACCTGTAAGATCTT
>NW_006973859.1:0-843 GCF_000164805.1 Carlito syrichta | reverse complement strand
TAGGTTTTCTAGTTTGTTTCCATGTAAGTGTGCATAGTAGTCTCTGGTAATCTTTGTATTTCTTGGGGTCAGTTGTGACTTGACATTTTGCATTTCTGATTGTGTTTATTTGAGATTTTTCTCTCTTTTTCTTGGTCTAGCTAGGGGACCATCAATCTTGTTTTTTCTTTCAAAGAATCAACCTTTTTTTTTCATTTTTTTAAATATCATCTTTTTGTCTTCTATGTCTCTAATTTGGGTTTTTATTTTGGTGATCTGGGCTCTTCTGCTGAAGTCAGGGTTTTGGTGGTCTTGCTTTTCCAGAACCCTTAGTTGATGTGTTAGGCTGTCAACTTGTGATCTTTCCATTTTCTTCATATGTGTTTGTAGAGATATGAATTCCCCTCTTAGTTTTGTTTCCAGGTATTTTTAACCTGGTTTGGTTTCCATGTTGATCCAGGAGTTACTTATCATCATGCTATGTAGTGTCTATGTCTTTGTGGGTTTGGGGGCAGCATTGTTGGTGCTGATATTCATTTTTATTCCACTGTGGTCTGAGAAGGTGCATGGCAGGATTTCAACCTTGTGAAATTTGTTTATGTTTGGTTTATGGCTGAGGATGTGGTCGATCGTGGAATACATTACATGTGGTGATGAGTAGAATGTATACTATGTGATTTTTGGGTGGAGTATTCTATAGGTATCAATGAAGTTCATTTGGTCAAGCATCATGTTGAGGTTCTGGGTCTCCTTGTTCAATTTTTTTTCTTGATGATCTGTCTAGGATTGTGAGTGGGGTATTAAGTCCCTGGCTATGATAGTATTTGAGTCAACATCTTTTTTAAGCTTTTAGAAGTTGCTTGA
>NW_006973858.1:0-542 GCF_000164805.1 Carlito syrichta | reverse complement strand
TGTATGGTAGAGAAGAAAAGAATGGAATTAACTTAGGAAACACAATTTGCCTTAGTTGTGAGCTAACAACAAGTATTGTACTTTCATTTAAAACTGTTTTCTTGAGCCAGGCGTGGTAGCGCACACCTGTAGTTCCAGCTACTTGGAAGGTTGAGGCGGGAGGATCACCAGAGCCCAGCAGGTCGAGACTGTGGTGGCTGGGAGCGGCCACTGCACTCCAGTCTGGGTAACAGAGTGAGACTCCAACTCAAAAAAAATTAAAATTAAAATTAAAACTGTTTTCTGGCCAGGCTCTGTGGCTCAGTACATAATCCCGATACTTTGCGAGGCCGAGACTAGTGGACTGCACAGGTTCAACACCAGCCCAGGGAATGTGGTGAGACCTCATCTCTACAATAAATAAAAAAATCGCCAGAGCCCAGGAGGTCGACACTGGAGTGGCATGAGAGTGCCACTGCACTCCAGCCTGGGTGACAGAGTGACACTCCACCTCCAATAAATAAATAAATAAACAAACAAACAAACAAACAGTGTTTCCCACG
>NW_006973857.1:0-739 GCF_000164805.1 Carlito syrichta | reverse complement strand
CCAGGAAATGGTAAAGTCAGAGTTAAAACACAGGTAGGCTGCAGGATCTATGCTCTTTATCACCTTATTATTTTGCCTCCATGTTAATTTGTTCAGTTGGATGTGCATCTACCCTAGCATCATCCATCTCCCCCAGATATCTTTCCAGTTCTTTATTGAGTCTCTTGACTACTCTTTGTATTAACAGCTGGCTGGGCACAGTGGCTCCACAGTTTGGGAGGCCAAGATGAGAGGATTGCCTGAGAACGTGGATTTGTGACAAGTCTGGGCAACTTGGTGAGACCTCATCTCTACACTAAATCAAAAATTAGCCATGCACAGTGGCACATGTCTGTAGTTCCAGCTACCTAGAAGGCAGAGGCAACAGGATTGTCTGAGCCCAGTAGGTCAAGGCTGTGGTGGCCATGAGTGTGCCACTGCCCTCCAGCCTGCATGACAGAGTGAGACACCACATCAAAAAAAAAGAAAGAAAGAGCATTGCCAATCATTTCACTGCCCAATAAGTTATGCCAGAATATTCAGGAAATGTACAGTTTCCCAAATCCTAGAATAACTTCTGTTTCAGAGATGCACTCTCTGCTCTGTCAGAAACAAACTGTTTGATCTTGGGAAGAACAGCTACTCCAGTATCTTGTGCATCCAGTATGATAAGATGAAGCTGGGGTAAGTGATTGCTTCTGTTCTAGCAGTAAGGTGTTAGGATCCTAAACATAGTCCATATTCTTCGAGAAACCTAGGT
>NW_006973856.1:0-740 GCF_000164805.1 Carlito syrichta | reverse complement strand
GGAAAGGAATGGAATGGAGAGGAATGATAAGAATAGAAAGGGATGGAATGGAATAGAATGGAAAGGATTGCGGTGCAATGGAGAGGAATGGAATGGAATGGAATGACATGCTATGGAAAGGAAAGGAATGCAGTTGAATGAAATGGAATGGAGAGGAAATGAGAGGAATGGAATGTAATGGAGTGGAGAGCAATGGAAAGTCATGGGATGGAGATGAATGGAATGTAGAGGAATTGAGACAAATGGAGAGGAATGACCAGGAACGTAATGTATTGAAATGGAATGGAATAGGAAGGAATGGAAAGGAATGCAGAGGAATACAGAGGGATGGAATTGAATGGAATGGAATGGAATGGAGTGGGATGGAATGGAAATGAACAGAGTGGAGAACAATGGAATGTAATGGAATAGCATGGAATGGAATGGAGAGGACCTGAATGCAATGGAATGGAATGTAGGGGAATGGAATGGATTGGAATGAAATGGATTGGAAAGGAGACGATATGAATGGAATGGAGCGAATGGTGTGGAATGATATGGTATGAAATTGAGAGGAATGGAATGGAATGGAATGGAGATGAATGGAATGGAGAAAATGTAGATGAATGGAGTGGAATGGAGATGACTGTTATGTAATATCATTAAATGGAAAGAAATGGAATGGAAAGGAATGGCATGGAAAGGACTGGATGGGAGAGGAATGGCATGGAATGGACTGGAATGGAGAGAAATGGTATGAA
>NW_006973855.1:0-621 GCF_000164805.1 Carlito syrichta | reverse complement strand
CATTGTTGAAATGCAAAATACAAGCAAACCAAATCCAACAGCATATATATATATATATATATATATATATATATATATATATATATATATATGTAAATCCACCACTATCAAGTGGGTTTTAGTTGAGGGATGCAAGAATGGTTCAACTTACACAAGTCAATAAACATGATTCACTACATAAACAGAATTAAAAACAAAAATCATATTATCATTTCAATAGATGCAGAAAACGTATTTGATAAGATCCAGCTTCACTTCATGATAAAAACCATCAGCAAAATAGGCATAGAATAAACATTGCTCAAAATAATAAAATCTATATATAAATACTCACAGCCAACATCATTTGAATAGAAAAATATTGAAAGCATTTTCTCACAGAACTAGAACATGATAAGAATGTTCACTTTCATGACTACTATTCAACATTGTGCTGGAAGTTCTAGCCAGAGCAATCAGGCAAGAGATATAAATAAAGGGGTCCTAGTTGGAAAGGAAGAAATTAAACTACCCCTGTATGCCAATGTTACAATCTTATAACTAGAAAATCTTAAAGAATCCTCCAAAAGATTCCTGGACTTGACAAATGAATTTAGTAAAGTCTCAGGATATGAAATCAAC
>NW_006973854.1:0-808 GCF_000164805.1 Carlito syrichta | reverse complement strand
CCCTCAGAGACACTGGTCCCATTCCTGGCTGAAGTACCCTGTGGGGGGCCCAGAGCCACTCTCGCCACCCACTGCCTGCCCTTTGGAGCTTTGGAGCTCTGGAACTCCGGGCCCACACAGGCTGAGGCACTCAGTGAGAGATCCCCAGCTGGGGGACCCAGACAAGTGGAGAAAAACAGAGCTGGGTAAACTACCTTGCTATTCTCCAGGCAGAGACTTCCATTGCCCCGCCCACCTATCAACAAACTTTACCTCAGTTCCTAAGGCAACAGTGCAAAACAGGAGACAAAGCCCCACCCTTATGCCACAACAAAAAACAAAAGGGAGAGGCTGGAATCAGAGATCACAGAAGTGACTCTAGTCTGATCGCTTATTTTGACTTATGATTTTATCGTTGAAACTGTTGGTCTAGATTACGTTTGGTGTTTACCTTCTGACTTATACTGTTTCTTGAGTTTTTTGGCCTGTCCCTGTGTAGCTATCAGTATTCTTTAGGGAATCTTTCTTACCTGTCTTTTTTCACTTCTCCCCAGCCCTGTGTCTCTCTCTCACCTGATAGTTGGTATGTATATCTGTTTTCCCTCTCGCACTTCTCTCTTTCACTTATTTTGACTTATGATTTTATCATTGTAACTGTTGGTTTAGATCACGTCTGTTGTTTACCTTCTGATCTACACTGTTTCTCGATTTTATTGACCTGTCTCTGTGTAGCTATCAGTACTCCTTAGGGAATTTTTCTTACGTGTCTTTCTTCACTTCTTCCCGGCCCTGTGACTCTTTCTCACCTGATAGCTGGTATGTATATCTG
>NW_006973853.1:0-927 GCF_000164805.1 Carlito syrichta | reverse complement strand
AAAGAGTTGAGTGTAATAGAAAGTGTTCACTCCCATTGAAATTTGTCATAACTTACATGTCTTTAATAGAGTAAAAACCCATTAAGTGCTGGATCTAAATAGGTGGATTAGGTATTTACACTAAAATTAGGGGAAATAGACGGTACTGAGAGCAAAGCAAAAAAAAAAAAAGCCAATGGAACAGTGAAACAAAAAGAGGCAAACGTGTGTGTGTGTGTGTGTGTGTGTGTGTGTGTGTGTGTGTGTGTGTGTGTGTCATTATGAAATTTTGAGGAGGGCTTTTGATTACTGGAGTTGCCGGATATAAGGCTTGGGTCAGGTACACCCTGAGCTCAGGGGTACCTCGGCTTATGCATATTTATGTATTTGGCTTTTTGTTTTATAATTAGTTTCTTTTTTGAGACAGTGTCTTACTCTGTTGCCCAGGCTGGAATGAAGTAGTACAATCCCGGCTCACTGCAGTCTCAAACTCCTGGGCTCAAGTGATCCTCCTGCTTCAGTCTCCCAAGTGACTGGGACTACAGGCGCATATCATCATATCTGGCATAAAAGAGTAAGCTTTAAATTGTGTATTACATTTAGTTCTTCCTGTCATTTGAAAGTGTTTTCATGTTTGCAATTTGGAAATATGCACTTTGTATTCAATAACTTCTTTTTTAAATTGCCACTCATTTATCTACCCATCCACAAAAGAGATAGATATGTTATTCTGGTTTCTTGGAGTTTTACATTTTGTATTCTGGTTCCTTGTAGACTTATATTTTATATTCTACTTTTGAACTCATTGTAATTTACTGATATGGTCATAATGACAATAGATCCAAGTTAATGCATTTCCATATACTTTTTTTTTTTTGAGTTGGAGTCTCACTCTGTCGCCCAGACTGGAGTGCAGTGCCCGCTCCCAGCCACCGCAGCCTCAACCTG
>NW_006973852.1:0-763 GCF_000164805.1 Carlito syrichta | reverse complement strand
TAGTTGGCTGACTAGTTAGCTGGGTCTACTAGTACTGACGAGTTGGCCCAACTAGTTAGCTCATTTAACTAGTTGGTATGCTGGTTTGCTGCACTAACTAGCCAGCCGACTAGTTGGAAAACTATTTATCTGTCCTAACTAGTTGGCTGGCAAGTTAGCTGAGCTAACTTATCAGCTGACAAGTTGGCTGATTAGTCAGCTGGTTGGTTAGTTGACTCAACTAGTTGGCCAGCTAGTAGGCTGACCAGTTAGCTGACTTAACTAGTCAACCTGCGAGTGAGCCAAGTGAGCTGAATTAATGAGTCGGTCGGTGAGTGAACTGACTTGTCAACTGACTTACCTAGTAAGCTGGCGATTGAGCTCACTTGCCAGCTGTCTTAGCTAGGCGGCCAGTGAGTGAGCTGACTGGTCAGATGACTTAACTAGTTGCTTGCCTCTGAGCTCACTGGTCAGTTCAATTTAGTCTGCTGGCGAGTGAGTCAACAGCTCCGAAGACTTACATATTTGACCAGCAATTGAGCCAACCGATGAGCCAACTTAACCTGCGGTGAGCCGACATGTGAGCTGCCTTAACAAGAGACTGGTAAGCAAGCAGACCCATGATCTGACTTAACTAGTTGACTGCCGAGGAAGCCAATTAGTTAGCTGACTTGTCCTGTGAGTGAGCTGACAAGTTTGTTGACCTGCTGACTGGTGAGCAAGCTGACCAGCTTGCTGACCGGTTGGCATGTGAGGGAGCTGATAGTTAGCTGACCTGATGAAA
>NW_006973851.1:1876-4497 GCF_000164805.1 Carlito syrichta | reverse complement strand
TCCTGTATATGAGGACTCCCTGTCCCCAGAATCCCGTTTGGAAATCTGATAATTGTTTGCCATTAGCAAGATGTCATGTAGATATTGTGATGGAGGAACCGTATAACAGAGGTTTCTTAGTTTTCCTTAGCTAGAGATCATGTAGATTCTGCATATGAGGACTGCTATTACCTATGTTCCAACTTCTAAACCCTGATTCTTGTTTAGCCCACAGCAGATGGCCTGTTGATTTTAAGGACTGAGGACTGCTATAACCCCAATTTTTTTTTACCCATGGCAAGGGCTGTGTATTTTACTGTCTATTAGTACCCTCATTAAATACATCCTGCTTCGAAACTCTGATTCTTTTTAGAACTTTCCAAGATGCTCTTTAGATTTTTTGGATTGAGGACTCATGTAACCCAGATTCCTTATTTTTAGCAACAGCCGTCCAGTTACCTGTATGTGAGTACTCCTCTTCACAGATACATGCGTCGAAAGCTTCATTCTTGTTTAGATCTTAGGAAGACGCCGTATACATTTTTGGAGATTGAGAAAGCAAGTCACCCACATTCCTTATTCTTTCTTAGGAAAAGGCAGTGCATTTGCCTGTATATGAGAATTTCATTTGCCTAGTTTATGCTTCAAAAACCCAAATTCGTGGTTTGCTCTTAGCAAGACACCCTGAAGTTTTTATTGGGATAGAGGACACGTGTAAACCAAGTTCCTTATACTCCATTAGCAATAGACAGTGCAGTTTCCTGTATATGAGGACTCCCATTATCCAGATTCCTACTCCCAAAACCTGAATTGTGCTTATCTCTTAGCAATCCGCTCTGTAGGTTTTTGTCATGGAGGACTCGTGTAAGCAAGATTCCTTATTCTTCCATAGCAAGAGGTCGTGTAGTGTTCTATATATGAGGACTCCCATTGCTGAAATTCCTACTTCATTCTCAGCAAGACGCCAAGATATTTCGTGGTGAACTAGAATGCCAGTTGCTTGGATATCATGAGAAAGACTCCCATAAAGTTGTTCAGGAATTGGAACCCAAGGTTCCTAGTACCTTTTCAAAGGACACACGTAAATGCGGCTACATAGAAGCCCAGATTGCTGATTAAACCTTATCAAGAGACCTTGTTGATTTAGGCGACTGAGAACTCCAAGACCAGATTCCATTTCCGTTCTCCGCAAGATGCCCTGATTTTCCTGCCATGTGGATTCCAACTCTGTTTTTAAATGCTGATGCCCAGATATTACCAGGGACGTGGATTCCATGAATCCTGGTTACATTTTAATAATTCGTACTAAGTATTTGGCAACTGCAAAACCCTCGGCCCCTCTCCAAATAAAGTACAAACGGAAATCTAAGGATTATCAAGTTGATGTTACAACCAAAGTTACATCCAAATATGGCAAGATGATACTTTTTTCCGGGAAACTGGCCTTAATTGTCCCGAGGAACCTAAGGGATTTGAACTACCAGATACCCGATTACAACTCTCCAGAGGACCAGAATGTTGCTGGAGTCCTGAAATGACTGATTCATAATGCCCACAAGCCAAATATCTCTGAAACATTAGACGAGCTCGATGCCTTGATTCTTGTTTATACCGCACCAACACACCCTGAGAATTTTTCAGATTGTGAACTAGTGTATCACATATTCCTTATTCTTCCTTAACGGGGGGCTATGTAATGTCCTGTATATGAGGATTCCCTATCCCAGAATCCTGTTTGGAAACCCTGATTCTTGTTTTGCCATTAGCAAGATGTCATGTAGATAATCTGACGGAGGAACCGTGTAGAACAGGATCTTATTTCTCCCTAGCTAGAGATCGCGTAGATTCTGTATATGACGACTGCTGTAACCTTTGTTCCAGCTTATACACCCTGATTAATATTTAGCCCACAGCAGATGGACTGTTGATTGTCCTGACTGAGGTATGCTATAATCCCGATTCTTTTTCTTTCTTGGCAAAGGGCTGTGTATTTTCCTGTATAACAGGACACTCATTAGATAAATCCTGCTTCAAAACTCTGATTCCTTTTTAACACTTTTCAAGATGCTCTGTAGATTTTTGGGATTGAGGACTCGTGTAACCCAGGTTCCTTATTCTTTCTTAGCAAAAGGTCATGTAGTTGTCTGTAAATAAGGACTCCATTTCCCAGATTCATGTGCGAAAACAGCATGATTCGTTTTTAGCCAATAGCAGGACAACCTGAAGTTTTTTTAAGATTGAGGACATGAGTAACGCAGATTCCTTATCCTTACTTAGCAATAGGCAGTGAAGTTTCCTGTATGTGAGGACTCCCAGATTCCTAGTTCAAAATCCTGAATCGTGGTTACCTCTTAGGAAGACGGTATGTAATTTTGGGATTGAGGACTCATATAAGGAAGATTCCTTATCCTTCCTTAGCAATATGACGTGTAGTTTCCTGTTTATGACGACCTCCATTAGCCAGCTTCCTGCTTCACTCTGCAGAATGCCAAGACAGTTCTTAGAGACCGAGAGTTTCAGTTTTTTGGATATCAAGAGAAAGACGTCCATAATGTCCTTTGGGAACTGGAATCCAAGATTCCTTGTTCCCCTTCACAAGATCTCCCCAAAATGTGGAATATTCCAAACCCAAACCCCAATCC
>NW_006973851.1:0-677 GCF_000164805.1 Carlito syrichta | reverse complement strand
ATGAGGACTGCTGTTACCTATGTTCCAGCTTATAAACCCTGATTATTATTTAGCCCACAGCAGAGGGCCTGTTGATTTTCCTAACTGAGATATACTATAACCCTGATTCTTTTTCTTCCTTGGCAAGGGGCTCTGTTTTTTCCTGTATAACAGGACACTCATTAGATAAATCCTGCTTCAAAACTTTGATTCCTTTTTAACGCTTTCCAAGATGCTCTGTAGATTTTTGGATTGAGGACTCCTGTAAACCAGGTTACTTATTCTTTCTTAGCAAAAGGTCATGTAGTTGCCTGTAAATAAGGAATCCATTTCCCAGATTCATGCTCGAAAACAATGATTCGTGTTTAGCACATAGCTAGACGACCTGAAGTATTTTTAGCATTGAGGACACGAGTAATGCAGATTCCTTATTCTTACTTAGAAATAGGCAGTGAAGTTTCCTTTACATTAGGACTCCCATTACCCAGAATCCTACTTCAAAAACCTGATTCGTGTTTACCTCTTAGGAAGACGACCAGTAGTTTAGGAATTGAGGAATCAAATAAGGAAGATTCCTTATAATTCCTTAGCAATATGACGTGTAGTTTCCTGTATATGACGACCTCCATTACCCAGCTTCCTGCTTCATTCTTCAGAATGCCAAGACAGTTCCTGGAGACCGATAATTCCAGTTTTTA
>NW_006973850.1:0-718 GCF_000164805.1 Carlito syrichta | reverse complement strand
TCCAGTCCGGGGCCCAGGGACACGACCATCATTCAATGCCCATCTCAAAATCGTGGACTCTGGCAATCTCCCATCTCATGCTCTGGAGTTTCTGGAACCATGGGCACCTCCAACCCAGATCCCCTCTTTGGATGGGTGCGAAGACAGATCTTCCTGTGTCGCTGGGACTGGCCTTGGGCTCCTGGGCTCCAGCCCTCACTATGTTGCTCAAGCTGATTGCAAAGTACCCAACTCAGCCCAGCCTCCCAGAGTGCTGAGATTCCAGGCATGGGCTGCACTGCCAAGCCTTCTGGTTCGTTTTTGATGAAGGATCGAGGCTGTGTTCAGGGTCTCAGCCACTTCATTCCAGCAGTTGGGAGTCTGAGGCCATTGGCTGGCCCCAGTCCACAGGCCGAGACATGCCTTGGCAACTCGGTGAGTCCTCGTCTCTACCCTCCGTTCCAAATGAGCCAGGTGTAATGACACATGCCTGTTGTTCTGGCTCCTCAGAAGGCTGGAAAAAAGCTTGCTGGAGCCTGGCAGTCTGAAGTTGTGGTGGGCAGGGACGAGCCACCGCCCTACAGCCTGGGTGACATAGTGAGACTCTGACACAAAGAAAAAAGGAAAAAGGGAAAAAGAGTATTCATTTTTGTATGTAGTTGGTATCATCCTTGAACAGACAGAGGTCATTTGGGAAGGAGGCCCCAGTCTTGGGTCTAGAGTTCCCAAAAGATAGATG
>NW_006973849.1:0-669 GCF_000164805.1 Carlito syrichta | reverse complement strand
TTTATATACAGACTTTTGTGCACATGTTAAGTTTTTATTTCTCTGGAATAAATGATCAAAAGTACAATTACTGGGTCATATGGTGCCTTATATTACTTTTAACATTGTGCAAATAAAATAAAAATTTTAAAAGACTACAAATACACATAAATATTTCTATATTGGATTTTTGTATCCAGTTACAGATCCCAAGACTTATAAATGCAAATGAGGCTAGTTACCTAATCTCTTCTTTTAAAACGGAGGTGGGGAGGAAAATTATAACAAAGAAAATATATTTCTTCAAGCCAGAAGACAACTCAGACAGGGAAACTTTGCACAGCTGATCAAAAGACAACTTCAATAAATATTTTCATGGGGAGAAATGCTTTTTATGAACCCTGATCCTCCTGATTTAGCTCAATTTCACAGTGCATGACTGTCTTCTATCTTATTGTCACTAAGGTACCAGAGAAAACAAATGGAATAAAGACAGTCATTATTAACAGGTAATAGATATTTTTCTTGCAATTTTAATGATATATTAAACTTCAGTGACATCTGTTCACCATAACTACCTTAGTGGTAAATATGCTTTAATTTCAAATATTTAATTATAACTTGTTTCCACTTAAATTGGCTAAAAATTCCCTTTACCTTTTAAGAAATAAAAATTACCCAAACACAAAG
>NW_006973848.1:0-380 GCF_000164805.1 Carlito syrichta | reverse complement strand
CACTTAGATGGCAAGTAGTATCAGATGACACTAAGAAGGCAAGTAGTATCAGACGACACTAAATGGCATGTAATATCAGACGACAATAAAAAGGTAAGTAATATCAGAGGAAACTAAGAAGGCAAGTAGTATCAGACGACACTAAGAAGGCAAGTAATATCAGATGACACTGAGAAGGCAAGTAGTATAAGATGGCAATAAGAAGGCAAGTAAGATCAGACGGCACTAATAAGGAAAGTAGGATCAGACGTAACTAATAAGGCAAGGAATATCAAATGGCTCTAGTAAGACAAGGAGTAACAGACAGCACTCATAAGGCAAGGAGTATCAGATTGCATTTATAAGAAAAAGAGAATTAGACGGAACTACTAAGTCAAGGA
>NW_006973847.1:0-2369 GCF_000164805.1 Carlito syrichta | reverse complement strand
TAAGTCAGCTAGAAAGTCAGCTAATAATTCAGCTAGCTAGTTAAGTCAGCTAGCTAGTCAGATTACTTGTCAAATAGCTACTTAAATCAGCTATCTAGTCAGCTAGCTAGTCAGCTGGATAATTAAGTCAGCTAGTCAGCTAACTAGCCAGTTAGATAGCTAGTTAAGTCACTCTGCTAGTCAGCTAGATAGATTGTTTACTAGCTAGTTATATCAGCTAGATATCCTGCTAGCTAGTCAGCTAGCTAGTTAAGTCAGCTAGCATACCAGCTAGTTACTTAGCTAACTAGTTGGCTAACAACTCAGCTAGCTGGTCAGCTAACTAGTGGGCAAGCTTGCTTTCCATCAGGTCAGCTAAATATCCAGCTCGCTCGCCTGCCAACCAGTCAGCAAAATAGTCGGCTTGTTCACCAGCCAAAAGGTCAATGAACTTGTCGAATCGCTCGCAGACCAACAGGTCAGCGAATTAGTCACCTTGTTCACCAGCTAACTAGTTAAGTCAGCTCACAGGTCGGCTCACTCACTGGCTGAATAGTTAAGGCAGCTCACGCATCGGCTCACTTGCTGCCCGACTAGTTAAGTTGGCTACATGGTCGGCTCACTCACCGGCCGACTAGTTAAGTCTGACCAGTCGGCTCACTCGCCATCGATTCAATTCAGCTGAACAGTAATCTCACACATTGGCCAACTAGTTAAGTCGGCTGACAAGTTGACTCACCTATTAGCCTACTAGTTAAGTCAGTTGACCAATTGGCTCACTTGCCAGTGAACTAGTTAATTCAGTGGACCAGTTGGCTCACTCACGGGTCGACTAGTTAAGTCAGGTAATCTGTCGGCTCACTCACCGCCTGACTAGTTAAGTCAGACAACCGTTCGGACTACTAGCCGTCTGATGAGTTAAGTTAGCTAACCAATCGGCCGACTAGTGGGCCAATTTGTCAGTCGATAATTTAGGTCAGCTAACTAGTCGGCCGACAAGTTAGGTCATCTAATTAGTCAGCCAACTAATTGGACTACTAGCTAGGTCAGCAAATTAGTCAGCCAACTTGCTAACTGAGCTAACTAGTTGCCAACTCATCAGTAAACTATTTAACCCAGCTAAATAATTGGCCGATTATTTGGCCTATATTTTATGCCCGCGAACAAGTCGGCCAAGTAGTCAGCCAATGTATTAATCCAGTTAACTAGTCGGCTGACACATCAGCCAAGTTAAGTCACCTAGTTAACACATTAACCAATTAGTTAAGTCAGATATTTATCTCCTTTACCAACTAGTTAAAACAGTTATCTAACTCATTAACCAACTTGTTAAGTCAGCTATCTCGTTAGCCAACTAGTTAAGTCAGTTAACTAAGTCAGCTAGTTAACCAGCTAGCTAGCTAAGTTAGCTAGCTAAATCAGATAGATCACTTGTAAGCTAACTACTTAAATCAGCTACTTAATTCTGCTTCCTGACTAGTTAACTAATTAATTAAGTCAGCTAGTTATTCAGCTAATTAAATGTTTAGCTAATTATTTAATTCACGTAGTTTAGTAATCTGGCTCACTAGTTTAGTCTGCCAGTTAAGTCAGCTAGTTTAGTCAACTGTCTAGCCAGCTGGCTACTTAGGTAACTAGCTAGATAAGTCAGCTTGCTAGCCAGTAGGCTAGCAGTTCAAGTCAGTTAGTTGTCAGCTGGTTAGCTTTCTGGGTAGGTAGGTAGCTAACTAGTTAAATGAGCTGGCTACCCAACTTGCTAGCTTAAGTCATCTAGTAAGTCAGCTGGCTAGCCAGCTGACTGTATAGGGAGTCAGCTAGTAAAATCAGCTGGCTAGGCAGCAGACTAGCTGTTTAAGTCAGCTACTTAACTCAGCTGGCAACCAGCTGGCTAGGTTAGATAAGACAGCTCACTAAGTCTGTTGGCTATCCTACTGGTTAGCTAGTTAAAAAGCTAGTCAAGTCAGATGGCTATCCCTCGGGCTAGCTGCTTATTTCAGCTAGTTAAATTAGCTGGCTAGCTAGGAAGCTAGCTATATAAGTCAGCTAGCTATGTCAACTAGCCAGCTAGTTAATTCAGCTAGTTAAGTAAGCTGGCAAGCTAGATAGCTAGCTAAGTAGCTAGCTAGTTGAGTTAACAAGTTAAGCCAGCTGGCTAGCTAGGTAGCTAGCTGCTTAATTCAGCTAGTTAAGTCAGCTTGCTTGCTAGTTAAGTCAGCAAGTTACTCAGCTGTTTAGCCAGCTGTCTAGACGTGTAGCTAGCTAATAAGTGAGCTGGGAGGCAGTTAGCTAGCTAGTTGAGTAACCTTGTTAAGTCAGCTCACTAACAAGCTCGATAGCTAGGTAGTTAAGTCAGCTGGCAAGACAGCAGGCTACATAGGTAGCTAGGTAGA
>NW_006973846.1:0-756 GCF_000164805.1 Carlito syrichta | reverse complement strand
TATTTCATGAAAAGTATCATTAAAAATTGACAGTAATCCTCAGATGCTTGACTATTATGGGAAAGAAAATGTATAAAATTATTCACTGTAGTTCCTGTAAACAGGACTCATTTATTTGGGAGGTAAATTTACTAGAGAGGCAGAATCTGTAAATGGACTAGTGAGATATTTAGATACCCCTCACTGGCTCTTTTGTGATGTTTCGCACCTCACTCAACAGCTATAGTTTCTAAAATTCTGTCCTCAATTCTTCAAGGGAGAAAGACTATGGGTTTTCTGTTAAGGTACAGTACTTCGCTTCTTCTAGACTAAAATCTGTCAAAATCAGAAGCGGTGCAATTTCTTCCAAGTATCACTTCCCCTGCAGTGTCTTCCTGCTTTTGATTGTTCTCCAGTATTTTCAGCTGGCTGGTATCTGAGAGGGGATAAGATGAGTAGGAGCTACTTGGTCATACTGAAACCTGAAGTCTCTAAGATTTCTTCATTGCTAGGTCACCTGGTTTTTCATGTTCCCATCAGTTTAATAAAAGTATAGTTAAGTGATTGTAAGGGGAAAATTAGATCAAATTTCAAATTCCTATCAATTGTCATTATATTTATTAATTTTATCTCCTGCATTTTCAGCCTGAGAAGGGTTAGAGACCATTGCCTTGTTAGACTCTGGTGTGGCCATGTGGTCTTCGAGCTATGACTGTTGCCATGCTTCCCGTTTTTGTCCCCCCTCCCCCAACTTGGGGAGGCGAATCTTTCTCTCTC
>NW_006973845.1:0-6029 GCF_000164805.1 Carlito syrichta | reverse complement strand
GATTCTACTTGCCTTATTAGTGCCCTCTGATACTCCTTGCCTTATTAGCGCCATCTGATACTCCTTAACTTATTAGTGCCATCGGATACCACTTTCCTTCTTAGTACCGTATGATATTTCTTGCCTTCTTACTGCCGGCAGATGCTACTTGCCTTCTTTGTGTAGTTTGATACTACTTGCCTTCTTAGTTCCGTTTGATACTACTTGACTTCTTAGTGTCGTCTGATTATACTTGCCTTCTTTGCGTCGTCTGATACTACATTCCTTTTTATTGTCATCTGATACTACTTAGCTTGTTAGTGCCATCTGATATTCCTTGCCTTTTAATGTCATCTGATACTTCTTACCTTGTTAGTGCCGTCTGATAGTCCTTGCCTTGTTAGTGCCGTCTGATAGTCCTTGCCTTGTTAGTGCCATCTGTTACTTCTTCCTGTATTACTGCCGTCTGATACTCTTTGCCCTATTGGCGTCTGATACTCCTTGCCTTATTAGTGCCGTCTGATACTACAAGCCTTATTTTTGCCATCTGATACTACTTACCTTATTAGTGCCATATGATACTACTTGCCTTATTAGTGTCATCAGATACTACTTGAGTCATTGGTGCCGTCAGACTCTCCATGCCTTATTAAAGCCATCTGATACTACTTTCCCTATTATTGCAGTCTAATACTACTTGCCGTCTTAGTGCTGTTTGATACTACGTGCCTTATTAGTGCCATCTGATAGTACTTGCCTTATTAGGGCCGTCTGATACTACATGCCTTATTAGTGCTGTCTGATACTACTTGCCTTATTAGTCTCGTCTGATACTTCTTCCCTTGCTAGTGCTATCTAATACTACTTGACTTTTTAGTGCTGTCTGATATCCTTGCCTTCTTAGAGGCGTCTGTTACTACTTGCCTTCTTATTGTCGTCTGATACTACTTGCCTTCTTAGTGTCGCCTGATACTACTTGCCTTCCTAGTGTCATCAGATACTACTTGCCTTCTTAGTTTCGTTTCATACTACTTTCTTGTTAGTGTCGCTGATAATAATTTCCTTGTTAGTGCCGTCTGATACCACTTGGCTTGTTAGTGCTGTCTGATACTTCTTGCCTTGTTAGTTCCATCTGATACTACTTTCCTTGTTAGTGACGTCTGATACTACTTGCCTTCCTAATGCCGTCTGATACTACTTGCCTTTTTAGTGCCACCTGATAGTCCTTAACTTATTTGTGCCATCTGATACTCCTTACTTGGTTAGTGCCGTCTGATACCCCTTGACTTATAGTGCCGTCTGATTCTGCTTGTCTTATTAATTTCGTCTGATACTCCTTGCTTTATTAGTGACGTCTGATATTCCTTGCATTATTAGTCCCGTCTGATTCTACTTGCCTATTAGTGCCATCTGATCCTACTTGCCTCATTTGTGTGGTCTGATACTACTTGCCTCATTAGTGCTGTCTGATACTTCTTGCCTTATTAGTCCCGTCTGATACTACTTGCCTTCTTTATGTTGCCTGATACTACTTGCCTTGTTAGTGCCATGTGATACTACTTGCCTTATTTGTGCCGTCTGATACTACTTGACTTGTTATTTCCATCTGATACTACTTGCCTTGTTAGTGTCATCTGATACTGCTTGCCTTGTTAGTGTTGTCTGATACTACTTGCCTTAATAGTGCCGTCTGATACTCCTTGTCTTATTATTGCCGTCTGATACTCCTTGTCTTATTATTGCCGTCTGATACTCCTTGTCTTAATAGTGAAATCTGATACTCCTTGCCTTATTAGTGCCATCTGATACTCCTTGCCATAGTAGTGCCGTCTGATACTCCTTGCCTTATTAGTGCCACCTGATTCTCCTTGACATATTAGTGCCGTCTGATATTCCTTGCCTTATTAGTGCCGTCTGATACTACTTGCATTATTAGTGCAGTCTGATCCTGCATACCGTATTATTTCCGTCTGATACTACTTGCCTTATTAGTGCCGTCTGATACTACTTGCTTTATTAGTTCCGTCTGATTCTACTTGCCTTCCTGTGCCGTCTGATACTACTTACCTTCTTAGTATCGAATGATACTACTTACCTTCTTATAGTGTTCTGACTCCTTGCCTTCTTAGTGTTATCTGATACTCCTTGCCTCCTTAGTGTCGTCTGATACTACTTGCGTTGTGAGTGCCGTCTGATACTACTTGCATTGCTAGTGCCGTCTGATACTCCTTGCCTTCTTAGTGTTTTCTGATACTGCTTGCCTCCTTAGTGTCGTCTGATTCTACTTGCGTTGTGAGTGTCGTCTGATACTACTTGCATTGCTAGAGCCGTCTTATACTACTTTCCTTATTAGTGCCGTCTGATACTACTTGCCTTTTTAGTGCCGCCTGATAAATCTTGCCTTATTAGTGCCGTCTCATTCTACTTACCTTATTAATGCCGTCTTGTACTACTTGCCTTAATATTGCTGTCTAATAGTTCTTGCCGTATTATTGCCGTCTGACACTACTTGTTTTATTAGTGCCGTTTGATTCTACTTCCCTTATTAGTGCCGTCTGATACTATTGTCTTATTAGTGCCGTCTAATCATACTTGCCTTATTAGTGCAGTTTGAACCTACTTGCCATATTAATGCCTCCTGATACTACATGCCTTATTATTGCCTCCTGGTTCTACTTGCCTTATTAGTGCCTCCTGATCCTGCTTGCCTTAATAGTGCTGCCTGATACTATTTCCCTTCTTAGTGCCATCTGATATTACTTGCCTCCTTAGTGCCGAGTGATACTACTTGTCTTCTTAGTGCCGTCTGATCCTACTTGCCGTCTTATTGCAGTCTGATACTACTTGCCTTCTTAGTGCCGTCTGATACTACTTTTATTCTTAGTGTCGTCTGATATTACTTGTGTTCTTATTGTCTTCTGATACTACTTGCCTTCTTAATGTCATCGGATATTACTTGCTGTCATCTTATTGTCATCTGATACTACTTGCCTTCTTAATGTCATCGGATATTACTTGCCTTCTTAGTGTCGTCTGATACTACTTGCCTTCTTAGTGTCGTCTGATACTTCTTGCCTTCTTTGTGTCCTCTGATACTACTGGCCTTCTTTTTGTCCTCTGATACTACTTGCCTTCTTAGTGTTGCCTGATACTACTTGCCTTGTTAGTGCCGTGTCATATTACTTGCGTTGTTAGTGCCGTCAGATACTACTTGCCTTGTTAGTGTCGACTGATACTACTTATCGTCTTAGTGTCATCTGATACTCCTTGTCTTAAAAATGAAGTCTGATACTCCTTGCCTTAGTGCAATTTGATAGTCCTTGCCTTATTAGTGCCGTCTGATACTCCTTGCCATTTTAGTGCCGTCTGATACTTCTTGCCTTATTAGTACCGCCTGATACTCCTTACTTGTTTAGTGCCGTCTGATACCCCTTGCCTTTTTAGTGCCGTCTGATTCTCTTGGTCTTATAAATGCCATCTGATTCTCCCTGCCTTATGAGTGCTGTCTGTTACTCCTTGTCTTACTAGTGCCGTCTGATATTCCTTGACTTAGTAGTTCCGTCTAATCTCTTTTTCTTATAAATGCAATCTGATACTCCTTGCCTTATGAGTGCTGTCTGTTACTCCTTGTCTTACTAGAGCCGTTTGATATTCCTTGCCTTATTAGTTACGTCTGATCCTACTTTCCTTATTAGTGCCGTCTGATCTTACTTGCCTTCTTATTGCCATCTGATACTACTTGCCTTCTCAGTGTCATCTGATATTACTTGCCTTCTTAGTGTCGTCTGATACTACTTGTCTTCTTTTTTTCGTCTGATATTACTTGCCTTCTTAGTGTCGTCTGATACTACTTGCCTTCTTAGTTTCCTCTGATATTACTTGCCTTTTTATTGTCGTCTGATATTACATGCCATTTAGTGTCGTCTGATACTACTTGCCTTCTTAGTGTCATCTGATACTACTTGCCATCTAAGTGTCGGCTGATACTACTTTCCTTCTTAGTGTCGCCTCATACTACTTGCCTTGTTGGTGTCTTCTGATACTACTTGCCTTCTTAGTGTCGTCTGATACTACTTTCCTTTTTAGTGTAGCCTGATACTAGTTGCCTTGTTAGTGCTGCCTGATACTACTTGCCATTTTAGTGTCGTCTGATACTACTTGCCTTCATAGTGTCGTCTGATATTACTTGCCTTCTTAGTGACATCTGATTCTACTTGTCTTCCTAGTTTGGTCTGATACTAATTTCCGTCTTAGTGTCGTCTGAATATACTTGCCTTCTTTGTGTCATTTGATAATACATGTCTTCTTATTGTCGTCTGATACTACTTAGCTTGTTAGTGCCATCTGATATTCCTTGCCTTTTAGTGCCATCTGATACTACAAGCCTTGTTAGTGCCATCTGATACTCCTTAACTTGTTAGTTCCATCTGATACTCCTTGCCGTATTTCTGCCGTCTGATACTCCTTGCCTTATTAGTGGCGTCTGATATTCCTTGCCTTATTATTGCCGTCTGATACTCCTGGCCTTTTAGTTCCGTCTCATATTAGTTACCTGATTAGTGCCGTCTGATACTACTTGCCTTATTAGTGTCTCAGATACTACAAGACTTATTTTTGCCATCTGATACTACTTACCTTATTAGTGCCGTCTGATACTACTTGCCTTAATAGTGTCATCAGATACTAATTGAGTTATCAGTGCCATCAGATACTCCATGCTTTTCTAGTGCAGTCTGATACTCCTTTCCTTATTAGTGCCGTCTGATACTACTTGCTGTCTGATACTACATTCCTTATTAGTGCCATCTAATACTACTTGCCTTATTAGTGCCGTCTGATACTACATGCCTGATTTGTGCCGTCTGATACTCCTTGCCTTACTAGTGCCGTCTGATACTACTTGCCGTCTTTGTGCTGTCTGATACTACATTCCTTATTAGTGCCATCTAATACTACTTGCCTTATTAGTGCCGTCTGATACTACATGCCTGATTTCTGCCGTCTGATACCCCTTGCCTTATTAGTGCAGTCTGATAACCCTTGCTTTTTAGTGCCGTCTGATATTACTTGCCTTGTTAGTGACGTCTGATTCTATTTGCCTTCTTAGTGTCATCTCATACTACTTGCCGTCTTTGTGTCGTCTGATACTACTTGCCTTCTTAATGTCGTCTGATACTACTTGCATTCTTAGTGTCGTCTGATACCTCTTGTCATCTTAGTGTCATCTGATACTACTTGCCAACTTAGTGTCGTCTGATATTACTTGCCTTCTTTGTGTCGTCTGATACTACTTGCCTTCATTGTGTCGTCTGAAACTACTTGCCTTCTTTATGTCGTCTGATACTACTTGCCTTCTTAGTGTCGTTTGATAGTACTTGCCATTTTGCGTCGTCTGATACTTGTTGCCTTCTTAGTATCATCTGATGGTACTTGCCATCTAAGTGTTGGCTGATACTACTTGCCTTTTTAGTGTTGCCTGATACTACTTGCCTTGTTAATGTCGTCTGATACTACTTGCCTTCTTATTGTCTTCTGATTCTATTTGCCTTGTTAGTGTCGGCTGATACTACTTGCCTTGTTAATGCCGTCTGATACTACTTGCCTTGTTAGTGTCGGCTGATACTTCTTGCCTTGTTAGTGCCATCTGATACTACCTGGTTCGTTAGTTCCGTCTGATACTTCTTGCCTTGTTAGTGTCGTCTCATACTACTTGCCTTTTTAGTGCCATCTGTTACTACTTGGCTTGTTAGCTCCCTCTGATACGACTTGACTTGTTAGTGCCTCTGATTCTTCTTGCCTTGTTAGTGCCGTCTGATACTACTAGCCTTGTTATTGCCGTCTGATTCTACTTGCCTTTTAAACGCCGTCTCATCCTACTTGCCTTATTAGTGCCTTCTGATCCTACTTTCCTTATTAGTGCAGACTGATACTACTTGCCTTATTATTGCTGTCTGATCCTACTTGCCTTAGTGCTGTAAGACCCTACTTGCCTTATTATGGCGTCTGATACTACTTGCCTTATTGGTGCCGTCTGATCCTACTTGCCTTAT